>NW_004949137.1:682723-684835 GCF_000317375.1 Microtus ochrogaster | reverse complement strand
GATAGATAGATAGATAGATAGATAGATAGATAGATAGATAGATGATAGATAGATAGATAGATAGATAGATAGATAGATAGATAGATAGACAGATAATTCTTTACTTCTTTGTCCTTCACAAGTATAAATCTGACCTGCTAAGTTAAAAACAGTTACAATCAAGCTGGAAGACTCTGGATAAAACATTCTTCTACAACTTATAAACTTGGATTCAGCTCTCCAGGCAGATTCTATACTGTAGTCATGATTCATATACACCCAGTAAACGCCTCAAATGCCAAATGCTCAGAGATCTGGGGAATATGGGGTTTAGATGTTTAATTTAAAAGTCTTTTCATAACAGAGCAACACGTAAGCTCCTGGCACCACCCTTTATCCTCCAAAGAAGATGGATGGGAACAGAACAACTTCCACCTATCAAGTGAATGCACTAATCACTGAACAAAACTGCCTTTCACCTCAACTGCTGCAAACCTCTTCAGTTGTTGATAACAGGACACTGGAATTGCCTCAAGTTTCCCAGGGCAAGGTATGCTGGCCCTTCTACAAACTCCTAATCCACAGGATTTTCTGAAGCCTGACATGCCCTGCGCTGCCTGCTGAAGATGGATGTTGCTCAGCGCCCTGCCCTCAATAACCATGGAGGACCCTGAGGTGACTGTCTAGGTTGTCAATCAAGTAAGTCTCTGTCATTTTAAAATCAATAACTCAGGTAAAATTTATCCTTCATAAGATTTCTGATGCAGTTTGACAACTGGTAGCTTTGCCAACTGCCTCTCAGTTCTCTCTGTAAAATTCAGGTCCCAGGCTTCACTCTCCTAGAGCCAATACTAAGTCTAGGCACAATTTACCTCATTACCAGACTCAGATAGGAAATAAACTCACAAAATAGATTTCTCCTTAACATCAAGGTGATATCATAATGATTAAGAACAGGGAAAAATGGGTTCTTTAAGGTTTATTTAAAAACACGAGAGCTCAAGATGTGAGGGTCTAAGAAGATGTTTGGCGGATGCAAATGCAAGTTATTAAGGTGTGTTCGCACAAGTTATAGAGCTCTGGGGATAAGAATGTCTCAGGGCACAAGAAGGTGAGTAAAGGTGTGTGTGTAACTACAAGGTATAAAGTCTGAGAATAAAAAGCTTAAGTGATGACAAAGGCAAGTGATTTGAGACATTTGAAAGAACAAAATATGTTCCAGATTTCCCTCTTTCATTATGTTACTGTTATATTGGACTCCAAGGGTCGATAGTCTTAACAATATAAATCCTGATAAACTATTAATCTAGCACTAGCGGAGTACTACTAGTATCATAGCTGCAAGATCAAGATTTTAAATTCCCTTTGGTGATTTCCTAACTATAGACATCAAAGATACTTTTCATTGTGCAAAGAACATATGTCAGTATCATTCGGACATGGTTATACTGCCATTTCTACAATGCAAATTTAAATATAGATTGTAAACAGTAAAAACGCTAATATGTCTAAAACTTACATTTTCACAAACTCAAAAATTTCTTATAAGTCCCAGAGAGCCAACTTGAAGGATCTACCTCAAACAGGTCAAATGTACCCCTCCCTCAACTACCAGGCTCTAAGAGCCCTAAGAATCCAAGTTTCCCCACCTTTCTCTGGTCCTGACCCATTCCCAATCAATCACCAGTATCTAAAGACAATTATTTTTTTCTTAAACTTAACCTTATCCTCTGTTTTGCCAGCATCTCGCCAGGTTCAAGAGATGCTAGACTGTTCCCCAGAGCCTGAACAGCAGCGAAACAAACAGATGCTCCAGGATGTGGCCAACACCCCCAGTTTCTCAGGTCCCCCAAGATTTCAACACCCACAAATTAGCAGGAAGCAGTCTTGAGACCCAGTGCCCTTTCCTTGTCCCACTTGCTATCCCCTTTAATCTCCCCACCTTTTATAATAAGAAAAAGATGGTAATATTAGGATTCATTCTTTACGGGGCCAGTCCTGTCATCTGACAGGAGGCACCCAGGCAGTATGCTGGCCAGCCTAAGGTCCTAGTCTGTACACAGGTACAAAGGTCCCTTTAAGAGACAAGCTCTGCCCTCTCTCTCTCTCTCTCTCTCTCTCTCTCTCTCTCTC
>NW_004949137.1:679077-682623 GCF_000317375.1 Microtus ochrogaster | reverse complement strand
CTCTCTCTCTCTCTCTCTCTCTCTCTCCTCTCTCTCTCTTTCTCTCATCAGTCTCTCTCCCTCTTTCTCCAACTCTGTCTCACTTACCTCCCTTTTACCTTGCTCTCAATAAACTCCATGTTCAAACTCTGTCTGTATGACATATTTGTCACCCGCTGTGGTTTGGACCCATCCATCACAAAAGTCTCCCTCATGCAGTTCTCACCCACCATAGGACCCACCAGGGTCCCAATTTGTGCTGTAGTCATAACAATACATCCCTACATTTTCCAGCATTCTTTGTGCATAGCATCACATGGTCCGTGTAGACCAATGGAACTGCAAACAGAAGTCTAAGTGAAGCTCTTCTGTTTCCTCAGGAATATCCCCTCATTTCACCGCAAGCTGTTACTTATAACTTAGATGCTTCCCTGCCTGCAGACTAAAATCCAGAGTTCCTGGAATGGTGTGGAAGGTCTTTCACAATATTATCTCATCTGTCCCTCAAGGATGCCCACAATAATTCATATGCAATATTATTTCCTACTCACCTTCTTTTTAACCAGGAAACTCACACCACCCATGTAGTACAGCACAAATATCAACACCCTGATGAAGATTTATGCAAATTGTCGAGTATAAAGTCAGTGAATTCCACTATGTGTTTCAAAGATGTTTTACAAACTTTCATTTTAATTTATTATGTAGAAGCACTTTTATACATAAACTATTTCTTGTGCATTCTTTTAAAGATATGTTTGTCACATGGCCCTATATTGTAGATTGACTGAGAAACTGATAAAGTAGTAATCACTCTTTTGATTGACAGGGTGGCAGAACTTGAAATAAGGATTTAAAACACCAAAGAATAAGAAAATGAAAACAGACTAAATTGTGTTCCAATGTACGGAGCACAAAACAAATAGAATAAAACATAAAACTGGATAAGCATTTACTGAACACACAGTGTGTTCAATGTCTTGAACAAATAATGGAAACCACAAAAATGAAATAATATTGTCTCAAAATTCTTGAGTACAGAAACTATCAGACAAAGAATGTATTTGGTGGTTTTGTTTTCATTTTGGCCTTTCATCCTTAGTATACAGTCTAAAAACAAATTAGAAAAGAATGTTCTGTTTCTGCTTTAGTTTATTCTTTTTTTAATTTTTAGACAGGCCTCATGCTATCCTGGAACTTTAGCCCAGGTCTTCTGAATTAGTGATGCTCCTGTGTCCGCATTCTGGATGCTGGGAAGATCATCCTGGGGTAATACACCATGCTGAAAGTAATCTTCTGGAAATGGTAGGCAAAAGTTAAAACTTGCGTTCATTACGATCAGTCGTCTCAGCCTTCGGTTCCCAAAACCGTTTTGTCTTGTACTGCTTATGAACCACTTCTAACTAAATAGAACCATTGGAACTTTATATAGGTTTAGTCTTTACTAATTCCACAGAATCAGATGGGCTCCTATGAAAGGAAGGTAGGAAGATGAAGCAATGAGAGAAGTCATAGTTTCTATGAATTAAGTAAATGTCTAAGGCTGTAACTCCCTGGATACAGTAATTCAATAAAAGGTCAATGTAAATAAAATATTAGATAAGTCAAGGTTTCCTTTTGTCATGTCTATTTAGGTTAAGTCCAGGGAGACCTAAGTCTCAAAGAAGACTTGTGAGCACAAGGCAAGGTCAATCAAATGAATTTCTGCACTTACCCTAAATCATTTATCTTACTTGAGAAACGTGACAGCCTGTTCAGAGTCTGTATGCAAAATCACAGGAGGCAGGGGAGGAGGCAGTGGAGGTGGGAGGGGTAGAGGCTGGGGAGGAGGCAGGGGAGAAGAAGAATCAGAGAGGGAGGAGGGAAAGAGTTGAGGAAGAGGAGGAGGGAGAGGTAGAGGCTTGAGTGCAGTGAAGAGGCTGGGAGGAGGAAAGAGAGGAGGGAGAGGAGGAGGGTAGGGGAGGACGTAGGAAGCCCCGTGACTGTTAGTGCCCTAGGTACTGGCCACGACAGAAATGCAGCTTCAGTTACCTATAATTTTGCTTTGGTCTTTTTCTTTTTTACTCTAATAATTTATATAAGCACTTTTTGATGGTACATGCAGTTTCTAATGGTAAATGGAATAAAATAGACAAAAATTAAAATAATTAAATGAGTTCTTTAAAAGGAAAACAAAGAAGTATGGAGTAACTTATACAATTTCATCATTTCACTGAGAATATACTTCAGTACTGGAATACTTAAAATGAAGCAGAGAGCTACACTGTAACTCTTTCTTCCTCATTAAAAGAAATAAGACTTTCATCTCTTCATTTGAAAATGAGACCCACCCAAAGAATTGTTCTTTAGTTTATCCACTGAGTCTCGTAATGTCCTTCACTGCAGTTTTAATGAAAGATCCAAAACGTGCCAAGGAAAGGTGCGTTACAAATTCATCTGTATAAAGCCAGCCCACTTTCAGAGACAAATTTTAAAATATTTGACAAAAAAATCTGATCGGCTTTGGCACTGGCACCACATTCTAGAGAGCCTAATGTGGCAAGGACCCCTCTATTTGCTCGGTTGTAAGAATCTCCTGGGGTCTCGAGAAGAGACTTCTGATTATAAAGGAGATGCTTGGGGGGCTAAATGCAGCAATTCCTAACTGGTTGCATAAGCAGTTCGGTATACGTTAGCAATTGGTGTGGCTGCTATCTTTACGTTCAGGGCTCAGTCTCTAAGGAGTGTAAAGCACTATCTGTAAGCACAAAGAATATAAATTACAAACTCATTTTTCCCTAGTCCCATATCCCAATTGCAACATGATGGCTGGCTGAGATTTTCATTTCACTGTCCTCAGGAAAATCATCAAGTGTAGCTGCCAATCATATTGAATGCCTTCATCTAAGACCAGTTGCGACACTTTAAATAAATCACATTTTGCAGTCAGTAAAGGTTCCCTGACTCCTTTTCAGATTGTATTACTGAGTAGTTCAGGATCTTGACCTGGAGGTGACAGGTGACAGGTGGTAGTGTCACAAGCTAAGAATATGTGCCCTTTCCATTTCCTTTCTTCTCATGCAGGCCAAATGCGTCAGTCTGATGAATAGCTAGGTGCTCTCTGTATGGCTCACGCAGCTCAGAAATGTGGCTGTTCATTCTTCCAGAGACTCTCACCTTTTCTACTTACATCTCCACAGTTGAGTTACGTTGAATGTAACTGAGTCAAGTCATTCATCTGATGAACAATTAGACAAACACCGTTATGTGATTTAGGCTGTCACTTTACATCAGCATCATGCAATAACATAGGGTGCCATGGATAGAGAATTTAAAGGAGAAAGACCCTCAAACAAAGCAAACAAAAGCATAACTCTTGTTAGACTAACCTAGTTCTGTCTTAGCTTGGCATGTGAAATGTCCTTCATACTTACCCCTTTGCAAATCAGTTAATACACTCTAAACTAAAATCCCTCATTTCCTAGTGTTCTTAGCATCTATGTGAGAATAAAATACAGAGATGAAAGTAATATATATACAAAAACTTATCTGTAACTTTTTGGCCTGTGTGTGTGTGTGTGTGTGTGT
>NW_004949137.1:678454-678977 GCF_000317375.1 Microtus ochrogaster | reverse complement strand
AGAGAGAGAGAGAGAGAGAGAGAGAGAGGCAGATAGACAGAGAGACAGACACAGACACAGACACAGACACAGACACAGACACAGACACAGACACAGACAGAGGTAGAGAGACAGGAGCAGAAAGAAACAGGGACAAAGCGAAAGCAGGCTGGAGGAGTCAGAGGATAGCCTCCTGTCAGCGCTCACCCCCACTCTTGGTAGAGACTGGCTCCCTCTTGCTGTGCAGCACTGCTGGTGCCAGCCTAGCCAGCCCACAGCTTTCACCCAATCTCCTGTCTCCACCCCAGCTCTGTGAGTTGTGGTGTGATGGGATTACAGACATTTGTGTTAGTCCGTCCGGTGTTTACTGGCAAACTGTACCAGGCTTGCACTGCAAGATCTTTACCGACTAAGCCATCTCCCCAGCCCCAGATATAATACTGAAGAAGTTTAAGTGGGCTAACATATGAAAATACTTTACCCACCCCCTGCAACAGGAAGACCCAGGGTGATTTACACAGGTTTTTCTCTTTTTTTCCCACAG
>NW_004949137.1:659289-678354 GCF_000317375.1 Microtus ochrogaster | reverse complement strand
TTTGGAGCCTGTCCTGGAACTAGCTCTGTAGACCAGGCTGATCTCGAACTCACAGAGATCCGCCTGCCTCTGCCTCCCGAGTGCTGGGATTAAAGGTGTGCACCACCATCGCCCGGCCTTTCCCACAGATTTTTAATATTATTCTTAGACTATTTTAACAGGACCTGTTAGAATAGACACATTTAAACCTGTCTCTTCACAGAATAAATACAATCCTTATTCTTAAATTTGTAAACAAATTAACAATCACCTCAAAAACCACAGTAAGTACCCACAGCCTCAGAGCTCTCATACTGAGTACAGAAGGAAGGGGATGAACACATGAAGTACCGAGGCAGCTCCAGCCAGTCCCTGTCCCTGCATGGCTCCTTGCTCATGAAAGCCAGATGAGAGCCTGCTGCCCATTATGCCAGATGGTTTTTTATAGGCTAAACACAGGCTGGCATCACCTGGCAAAAAAAAAAAAAAAAAAGAACCTCAAGTGAAGAGAATGTCTTCAGAATATGGGCCACTAGGCAAGTCTGTGGGGTCTTCTCTTGGTTGATGATGATATGGGGGCCCAGCCCCCCTGAGTGCAGTACCCATAGGTAGAACTGGAGTGTATAAAAAACAGGATGAGAAAGGAAGTAAGCATCATTCCTGTCTCTTTAAGTCCCTTCCATGCTTGAGCTCTTGCCTGCTCGATGTTATCTAGGTAGATCTTTAAAGACAGATACTAGCTCTTTCAAGTGCACAGGTGCCACTGTGCTTTGCTTGTGAAAATGGGATGTTCACAGTTACATTCAAAAATGCATGTTTATACTGAGTCTGGTGGATACATGTCTGTAAACACAGATCTACAGATGCTGAAGCATGAGGATTGTTGCAAATCTGAGCCTAGCCAAGGATTAAATTATGTCCTCATGATTGAATGCAAGCACTGTTGTTCTCTAGGACATCTCTTTGGCTCCTGAATTTTGTTGCTATTGTTTGTTTGTTTTGTTTGATTTTATTTTTATTGTATTATTATAATTTTATTTTTGGTTTTTTGAGACATGGCTTTTCTGTGCAGCCTTGGATGTCCTGGAACTCACTCTGTAGACCAGGCTGATTTCTAATTCACAGAGATTTACCTGTTGCCTGTGTCTGCTTCTTGAGTGCTGGGATTAAAGGCATGCACCACCACTACCACAAGCATTATTATTTTCTTTTTACTGTTTTTACTACTTTTTTAAACAGAAAATCTTTTTTAAGAGCCATTCTCAACTAGAAGCATGGGAAGGCAAAATTTAAGTTTAGAAGGAGCTGCTTCACAGAAGTCAAGAAACAAACACCATAGATATGAAGGCAAAGTTTCAGGTCTTTACACAGGGTTTATAAAAGAAATGTTGTCATGACAGTTATCAGCAAGTCAGATTAAAGATGTTCCAAGGAAATTGATAACAAGTCAGAGTATCAATAGCTGAAGGAACACACAAGTGGTGAGTTCTCTATTATAAGGTCATTAGATCACAGTGCTTTCATAGATCTAATACAATGTATGAAAGTGTTGGTTGTGAAGCTATCTGCATCCCTGCAGCAAAGCCCAGCTACACCACTGACAAGGTGCAGAACCAAAGGAAAGTCACATATGTTCTCTATTCTTCCTCTCTCTTCTGCAAAGAAAAGATAAGGAAGTAAGCGCCCTCGGTGGAAATGTGATGATTAAGCTGGTACATTTGCTGCCTTGTACACAATGAATGCTACATGATTAGTGAGTACTGTCACCATCATTGCTGCTTTCATTCAATGATTAATAAGGTTTCACTAGAGAGCAAAAGCTCCAACTTAATACAATAAATATATATGAGACTTTTATGGATATAATTACTCTGAAGTGTTGTAGGGGAAATGATAAACACTCATCTTTGGCCTCAATTCACTTAAAAATTAATCAGTTTGTTAACAGGGTTTGCTGAGTGTGAGCATATGCTAGGTGGTCCACCCAACAGGGCATGATGACAATGATATAGTGTGAATCTTCCACATTGTCCTCAATGCTATAATGGGGATATGCATAGGTACTATAGGACCAAGAAGGACTGACACACAGTGAGGAAAAAATTAGCAAAATGTCTTGAAAGGTATGAAGAAAATTAATTGAGAAGTATACAAAACACCAAAGTCTGGGCACTCAACTATCACAGATGTATATGGGCAGCTAAGTCTTGATCAATGGGTGACCACACTGCACAGCGCTTAAACATTGCATAGACCATTTCTGGAGAAGAATGCTCTCAATGCTCAGCCAGGAAGGTTGTTAAAATTTGACTATGTAGTATCCTCAGCTAGTTCTAATATTTTAGGAAGTACTGGAAACTGCAAGAGGTGGGACCCTATAGGAGGGTGGTCCAGGGAGGGATGTCTTGGGAGGTTACACCTAGTTCCAAGTCATCTCCCATCTGTTTTTCTTCTGCTCTGCTATGAGATAAGAACCTCCTGTGACGTGATCCCCATGAAGTTCTCGCTGGCACACTGAATCATCATCTGAAACTAAAGCCAAAGTAAATCTTTCCCTCTTTATCTTATTTATTAGCCATCTTGTCATGGTGATGAAAACTCTAATAAACACACAGGCAGAACAAGAGGGAGATCTTTCAGAATTAAGAACATCTACATAGTCTTTCTATTTATTTGTTTGTTTATTGGTTGATTTTTTGTTTATGAATGTTGGTGTTTTGCCTGCATGAGGGTGTCAGAAACCCTGGAACTGACAGATACAATATATTTGTGAGCTGCCCTATGGGTGCTGAAAATTGAATCAAATCCTCTGGAGAAGAACCTTTCACCACTGAGCCATCTCTCCAGCCCTTCTACATGTTCTTTCATTGATAAAATATCAACATGAAGAAACATAAAACAAAACAATATTGAACAAGAACTTTGTAAGGACAACACTGGTAGACATAACAACATGGGCAACCCCAGGTAAAGAACCTGCAAATAATGTCTGCTGAGAGAGGAAGAACTCATTTTCTCTAGGAACAATTTCCCTGATAGGTATTAATCCCAAGTGGTCAGTCCTAAACACACACACACACACACACACACGCACGCACGCACGCACGCACACACACACACATGCATGCATGCATACATAAACACACAACCACTAAATAGATTCAGTACATTTGTGTATGTGTGATATGTATGTATGTATGTATGTATGTATGTATGTATATAGCAATAATACAGATAAGGAAGTCATGATAAGGGAGTGGGGGAGGAGTTGGTAATCACTTGGGATTGGGAGAAATGGTTATCACTTTCATAAATACAGTACTTATATCTTAAAAAATGAAAACTTTAAGTTAAAATAAAGAAAAAAAACAGCATTCTAAAAGTAAAAAACCAGGATGAGCTCAAGGAAAAGTGGGGTTGGTCAAGACCAGAGCACTTGAAATTTATGTTAATGTGAAGTGAGTGCATGCATTTATTAACAAAGAAAGAGGTGAATGTTTCAAGAGGAACAGAGGAAAGGAATTCACAGGAAACAGCCCGAGATTTTGCAGTTTGTGAATCTTGAAGATTCCCAGGTAATTGTCAGCTTACCGAGAAAGTCGTAGTGGAAGTTGTGCGATTCCTCCAGCTAAAGCTGTGGTCCCAGTGAAGAGATGCAGCAAGAAGGAAACACAGGAGTAACCATCAATCTAATGCTTCATGCTTGGTGACATTGCTTTCTATAAAATTACCAACACTCTTCAAAGTTATCTCTGTGCCCACCCAGAGTATGAGGAGTTGGAGACATACATTTCAAACCATAGGAGTGGTGAAGGAGGTCCTTCTGTCTATGTGTTGCTTTCATTGATTAATAAAGAAACTACTGACTTCCTTGCTCATCTTCTCCCTCCTTCTGTTCCTCATTGGGACTTTGGGAGCTCAGTCCAGTGTTCCAGTGTGGGTCTCTGTCTCTATCTCCATCCATCGACAGATGAAGGTTCTATGGTGATATGCAAAATATTCATCAGTATGGCTATAGGATAGGATCATTTCAGGTTCCCTATCCTCAGCTGCCCCAGGAACTAACTGGGGACCTCGCCTTGGGCACCTGGAAGCCCCTCTAGGTCCAAGTCTCTTCCCAACCCTAAGATGGCTCCCATAATTAAGATATGTGCTTCCCTGCTCCCCTATCCAACCTTCCTGTATCCCAATCATCCCGTTGCCCCAAGTTCTCCCCATCCTACCCTTCTCACTTTTTTCTCCCCATCTTCCCTTACCCCCCTCCCACCCCACCCTTAAGATCCCGATTTTTTGCCTGGCAATCTTGTCTACTTCCCCTACCCAGGAGGATAGCTATATGTTTTTCTTTGGGTTCACCTTCTTATTTAGCTTCTTTAGGATATCAAAATATAGACTCACTGACCTTTATTTGTGGCTAGAAACCAATTATGAGTGAGTACATCCCATGTTCCACCCACCCACGGAGACAGTGGGGCTGATCTATTGGGAGCTCACCAAGGCCAGCTGGATTGTGACTGAAAAAGCAGGGGATAAACCCGGACCCTCTAAATATGGCGGACAATGAGGGTTGCTGAGAAGCCAAGGACAATGGCACTGGATTTTGATCCTACTTCTTGTTCTGGCTTTGTGGGGGCCTAGCCAGTTTGGATGTTCACCTTTCTAGACCAGGATGGAGGGGGGAGGTCTTTGGACTTTCCACAGGGCAGGGAACCCTGACTGCTCTTCAGACTCGAGAGGGAGGGGGAGAGGAATGGGGGGAGGGTGGGAGGAGGCGGAATTTTTTTTTCTCAATAAAAAAAAGAGTAAAAAAAATAAAGAAAGAAACTACTTTGGGCCTATAACAGACTTTTAGGGGAACAGAGCTAGGTAGGGAAAACTAAACAGAATGCTGGGAGGAAAAAGGCAGAGTCAGGGAGATGCCATGGAACCACCGGAGATAGATGAAACTTTGCTGGTAGGACATAACCTCGGGATGATATACAGATTAATAGAAATGAGTTGAATTAAGATGCAAGAGTTAGCCAATGGGAAGCTAGAGATAATGGGCCAAGCAGTATTTTAATTAATATAGTTTCTGTGTGGTTATTTTGGTTCTGGGTGGCTGAGACAAAAAAGACCCTCCTCCAACAGTTTGGCTCCCATGTGGACAGCTAAATCCACTTAAAACCTGAGAGAGTTTGCAAAGGGATTCTAGACACAAAAATTCAGAGTTTAACACAGCTTTTTACTGTTCGTTGGCAGCGTGCTGCAGCTCCTTTAAAACAGATTTTCCTGATTCAGCCATAGCAGAAAAAAAGTCAAGTGAATTTAAAACACAGCATCCTGGGCTGTGCTGCTAGCACAAACTCCAGCTATGGAACATTTCAATGGCATTGGTGGACCGGGGTGTTTATGTGCCCACTCATGGTCTGGAGGAAAGTAACTGAGACCATGCCCACAGCTCAGCGCTCCCTAACTGGGCAGGCAACAGGATTCGGTCTACTAGGTATACATAGGCAGGAGAGCATGTCAGACTCCTGCCACCATACACAGAGATATTTCCAGGGTGTGCAGTGCCCTGCATGGCATTTTTAGCTATTACTCAGATAAAAAGGGTTTATGTGCTGCACACTCATTCTCAGAGTTAAAATGCTGAGTGTGGCTCCTACCTGGCGGCCCCAGAACCTCCACCATTTTTAAAGTGGAGCAAGGCAGAGCCAGCATCCAGAGCAACTGCAACCAAGCTGCTTACCTTTTAAAATCTCTTCAAGACAGTAGAGAATTACAGATAATGCAATAAGGACAGATTCAGACATAAAAGAACTCTAAATGGGTATCAGTGTTGGATAAATGTATATAGGCTTGGAAGAAAGAAGAAAAAGAATAGAGTCATAAAATAAAGTTAATGCTTTTTTAAAAAGGGTAAAGTCTTTAAAGAGACAGTACAGATAGTCATAGATTAAAAGGAGTAAAGAAAAATAAACCACGTAAAAATGAAAAATTCACTGAGAGTCTGCATTATGTATATTATTTTGTTTTATTTGAGTTTTTGACTTTGAAGGAGCTAAGTACAGAGAGACATTTTATTGTATAAGCTGCTAAGCTAAACCAGCACATATTTTATAAAGGTATAATGACTTCCAAATTTGGGTCTAAGGATATGTTGCTTTGGAAAAGAGGTTGTTCTCTTGTTTCCACAGAAGATGAGAACCTGTGGATTGCTTCCAGACCAATATGGTTTCATGGAACAAGACCCCCTGAAAGGTTGCTGTGAACACTCCCACAAAGAAAATACTTCACCCAACTGCTGGCTGAGATGAACCTAGCACACAGGATATACCATGAAAGACCTGATTAATAGTGTCCCACAAACAGCATGAGGCAGTATGGACAGAACTATGCCCATATTTCCAAATATTGTTTATAATTGTTTGTTTACATTTAAAGAAGGATATGTTATAGAGATGGATACTTTGCATTGGTATGGATCTTGCTCTATTGATAAAAATTTAAGGTCAATCTTGTTATATGTTTATTTCTGCTCTTGATTAAGATATTATGATTGTGTAGTTCATTTAAAAATGTAATGTATAATTAAGAAGTATAGGTTAATAGATAGTCATTTATAATAGTCAAGCTTGTAGCCATGTTAGTTAGGTTTTCTAGATATATAGAGATATATTTCATTTAGGTATTCTTCAAATCTTTCAGAGACCTTCAGAATATGGCATTTAAAATATTTTAAAACTTAAGACTTTTCATGACAATGAGACACATCTGCTACTGGCAGCAGAAGCTACTTCAAGTGGAAGATGGGCACTGAAGAGGCTCCGTATGGAGTTGATTAGACATTTGGGCAAGAAAGTGTTCTTGCCTGGACTGCTTAACTAGACATGCAGGACCTGCAGAGAAATGACTGCTGAACTTGCCTAAAGGCGAGATGATTCTATGGGGTTCCTGCTTTATGAAACAGTCTGTGAGACATTCTATAGGATACAGAAGAAAGTGATTGAACTGTCTTTGAAATTTCCTGCTTTGTGGAAAGGTCTGCTGGATTCTATGGGTCTTTAGGCCGAAGATGGATGCCCCAATGGTACAGAAGAACTTTGGGTAACTGTCCATACAGATGTCTCTGTCATTTCTAGAGTTTTGGAAGTTGCTTACAATGTACTTACTATTTACTTAGGTAATATTATATCCTTCTGGAGTCTTTGATAATGTTGAAGAATAGATAGATACTTATAGATAGTTTTCCTTAGTTTCGATAAAAGATAAAGTAGATATAAATATTGTAACTGTAATTCTTGCTTGATATCTGTTATATGTAATTTTACTATGTTAAAGTTAAAACCTTCCTTTATATTTAAACAGAAAAGGGGAGGTGATGCGGGAGTCCCCTCTGTGTGCTGTTATTACCATTAATGAATAAAGAAACTGCCTTGGCCTGTTGATAGGGCAGAACTTAGAGAGGTGAGGAAGACTGGACTTAATGCTGGGAGAAAGAAGGGCAGAGTTAAAGAGATGCCATAGAGCTGCCAGAGTCAGGCATGTCAAATCTTTGCCTGTTTGCCACTGCCACATGGCGATATACAGATTAATAGAAACGGGTTAAATTAATATAAGAGTTAGCCAATAAGAAGCTAGAGCTAATTGACCAAGCAGTCTTTTAATTAATACAATTACTGTGTGGTTATTTTGGTTCTGGGCAGCTCTCTCCTTGAACAATAGGAAGAGAGATGAGTATTGTCTGAGAGGATGGTGCTCATTTTATCATATTCTCCAGGTGGACCTTTTTAAAACGGTTTGTTTAGTGAAGTTTTGAGCACCAATTCCTAAGTAACCTGGCACTCTGACATACTCCTAGCAATTCAGAAGAAAGTTCCAGTGGCACATTTTTCATTATTGAGAATCATCTGTTGTCTGCTTTGTATCATGCAGAGAAATATTTAAGTATGTTGATGATATTCATTTTCACTTGCAATCTGGTTTAACTGACGTCTGACAAAACCACACAAAATTAAGAAGATGGAAATTTTGAGCTAAAGTACAAACAATTCTGCTGAAAATAGGAAGTGATAACTAAATTACTATAATTCAGGCCTTGGTCTATTGAATGTGAATAGTGGAGGCTTAAAAAAACTATAACACGCAAGGCCAGAAAGATGGCTCATCTGAGGACTTGTGCTCCATCCCCAGGATATTTCCAGGTAGCTCACAATCTTCTATAAGTACTATTCTTTGCAATCTGATGCCCTTTCCTGGTCTCTGTAGACACCAGGAACACACATGGTGCACAGACACACATGCAGGCAAAACACCATACACATTAAATATTCTTTAAGTTTAAATTCTTTTTAAAAGTCAAAAAAAAAAAAACCCAAAGACTTCAACTTGCCTGGGTAGAACACACAGTAAAGCTGTACATGGTCTGTCTCTGGGAGACTGACTTGTTCCTCAGGCATCAAATATAAATAAAGTGCAAAAACAACCAGAAAACTCACCAATCCCAATACCTAACACATTAGGCTGGAACTGCTCATCTAGTTAAAGTGCACATTTAATTCATCACGATGCACATATCACACAGGGGTACTTGATCATTAATCTAAATCTGCTTCTAAGTTAATAGAGGATTTGGTATGTCAGTCAAACAGAACGCCTCTCTAAATTTACCTATCATTCAAACTCTAGAGTCTCTTTAAACACTCCCCAACACACAAAAGAAAAAGCCACCTTGGGGAGAAGGTAAGGGAAGTGTCTCTGCTGTGAAGTAGGACATCACAAGTGTCTCCATCCTCTGCTAATTATGTCTGCATCAGGCCAAGTCCTTAACAGCTAAGTTTTCATTATTCACTCTGCTGGACTCCATGTGGGAAGGTGGCCCTCCTGGTGGTCAGAAATCTATTTTTAAAGAATAATAATTAGGTACAACGTCTCAAAATGATAAGGGAGCAATAAAAAATACTTGAAATCAAAGGCTATTGTCCTGTCCTCGGTAGTACGTGGTGGCATTTCTTTCTCCGAAACCTAAAGCTATTTTCACACACATGGGCAGGAGCTGTCACTGTCATTTTAGCTATCTATCTGGCAGACTGCAGACATGTCTCGAGATTACAATAAGAGAAAGCCATGAAGAAAAAAGGTATTCAGGAGAGGTCTGTCTTTGAGCTACAGAAATCCGTAGGCTAAGTTGTTTCCCTCTGATTGTGGGGCTCGGTATATGATGCCCCAAAGTGTGCACCTCTGACTGTGGGCTCAGGAAAAGAGTCCCAAAGCATGTCCTTATTTTATCCAAAAACAATAACAAGATTCTGAAGCTGTAGTTTTCTGTCTTCTGAACATCTGCCTACTCTTTTCTTCCCCAACACAAGGCACAGAAACTAGAATTCCTCTTCCTCGTATTGTGTCCTAGAAACATCAGAATCTAGGCATAAAATGTAGGAATGTTGTCTTACCTCTCACAATTCTTCTGTGTATGAATGATTTAAAATCATTTCCTCTCATCTTGCCTGGTATTAGGTTACATGATGCTTATTTCGGATGGGTGACAAGAATGAGTGCTGTGGAGAGACCTGAAGCGTCTGCATCTCTTCTGGGCTTACTAAAGGCCGTTCTGATTCATAGAACCTAAGTAGAAGACTGAAGAGTTTGCTCTTTGACTCTTCATTTCAGAGAGTTCCTGTGAAATGTAAGAATCTGGTCAGATATATCTGCTATGTATACATAACTGTTGTGATGCTCAGAGAGAGAGAGAGATTTCACATTTCCATCTCTCCATAGCCAAAGAAATGCAGAAACCCATCCCATTGCAGGGAAAGAACGTAGAAAGAAGCCATGGGGATGTCCTCATATTTCTTCACTGTGTAAAATAATGTCTTGGAAATTTACAGCAAAAGAAATTCCAAGAGAGCACTTCTGGTAAAGTTTGTATCCATAGGGTGGAAAGCATATAACAACAAAACTTATTATACTTGATGTCATATTTTAAGTAAATGCCCTCTGTACAGTTCTTCTCAACTTTTTAGTCGCCATGATGTTTATGCCAATAAAATTCAATATGTAATTTATAACACATAATGATAATTCAATCCAGTGAATCAATATACTAGGAACTATATTTAGTAAAACAATCGAGTGCTTATTCTTCTAAACCTCTATAATATTTTCAGAACTTCCACTTAAAATTGCTAAGTGTTTATCCATCTGGAAGGCCACCTCTAATCTATATTCCATTAGTTCTACCTGCTTAAAATAACTATTTTTCCTTCTAAGCCCATGTCTGCTTGAGTAAGAATTCAAGGGGGAAAATTCTCTTTCCATCAGAAACTCTAGTGACAGACATGTATCTCTTTCTGCACTCAATTAGAGTTATTGTACATAAAAGCTATACATGTGTAGAGAGAGGAGACATGTATGAATTGCCTGACCCCTCCCCCCCAAAAAAACAAAAATGAATACTCTAGAACACTCCAGCCAAATTATATTTTCTGGAAAAATGGGAAATGTGATTGATTCATCCTTTTACATTCCTTCACAGAAGTGATAATCATTAAATTTTTGTTTCAAAATCAATTGAGTTAAGTATGTTTATAAAAACAAATAAGTCAATGACCATATAATCAGTACTAATCGAGCCACTAATTTGCATGAAATGTAATTCTACACACAAAGAAATATACATAGATCCTGGAGCAATAGTCAAATTTCATGTGTTTTAAAATAAGTTAAATAAATTGTATTGCATATTTTGATCTTTAGCACATTGTATTACAAGATGGATGATAGAGACATAAATGTCAGATATTTCACTGACCAACAGTAAAACAAGTTAACATCTATGATTTCACAGATACATTTTTATATGAAACTTTCACTAAAATCTATTAATATAACAAAAATCCCAAATATAGTACAATCTTAGCCATCAATTCATACATTGCTGGACTAGTTAATCTTATATATTTTACATTTTTTACCTGCATGTATATATTTTTCTTATCCTCTCATTCCCATGGTAATAACTGACAGTAGTTTTAGCTTATACTTAGTAAAAGAGAAATAAGGCACCAACAGTTAAAAATAAGTCACTTGTATATAGATATTATAAATATCAGATGCGCAATGAAAAAATTAGGTTTTAATAGTTGATAGAAGGGAATCAAAATTAGATATTTAAAAGACATGCCAAAGAGAAATAAATCTGGATGCAGATTAAGAGAGTTTATTTCAAAAGACAATTTTAGGGCTAGAGAGAAGCTCAGTTGTTGATGTACTTGCCACATAACCCTACGGATCCAAGTTTGATCCCCAAACCTACATAAAGAAAGCCAGGCACAATGGCATGTGCCTACACTCCCATCTCTTACGAGCAAGAGAGAGAGGCTCCCAACACTGCCTGACGAGTCTGTGCAGATTGCTCAGTGGGTTCTCGATCAATGAGAGGACTTGTTTCAAAATACAAAATGGATAGTACCTTAAGAATGATTCCCCAAACTGACATTTGAGTTTACACACATGTACATGAACACCCACAAACATGCACACATACACATTGCATGCAAGTGCCCAAAATATAATTGCAACAGGAAGAAGGTGATCACTGCTGTAGGGAATGGGTTATCCAATGGAAAGAATAATTATGCTAGTATGAGAAGAAAGACTGTCGTAGAAGGAGAGACAGTTTCAGAGTCCTGTCTGTTAGTGTTGAGATCTGTGTAAGAACAGTGCTTGTGGGCAGAAGGCAACTCATTCATTTCCTGGCCACCCAGTCCTGAAATAACCACTCAGAAACTATATTAACTACAAAACTGCTTGGCCTATTAGCTCTAGCTTCTTATTGGCTAGCTATTACATCCTAAATTAACCCATTTCCATTATTTTATACTTTACTATGAGGCTCGTGGCCTACCAGCAAGGTTCCACCTTTCAGTTCACATCTTTCTCTTCTGGCCTCTCACAGACTCCATCTACTTTTCCCCAGCATTCAGTTTAGTTTTCCTGTCTAGCTCTATTTTGCCATGTCACAGGCTTCTTTATTCATTAGCCAAAAAAAAAAAAAAAAAAAAAAAAAAGCAACTCATATACAGAAGGACTTCCCACACTAGCTGTTGGTTCTCAGGAAGGTCCAGTAGCAAAGAGTTGCAATGATTGCCAACAACTGGAAGTGGGAATAAATTTCAGAAGCTGTAAGGATAGTGAACAGGGACTGTATCTTGCTTTGTCATCCATAAACAAGAGGAATCTGAAAATCTCATCTAAGCCATGTGCAGAAGCAGATTTTTGGGGGGAGTAGATATTTCTTGAGTACAAGGAGTAAAAACATTTCTTGGCATGCACTGTTTTATGTGACTAGAGACTCAAGTAATATTGTCAGAAAGAGAAGGAGAAAGAGGAGCATGTGAATAGAGGGAGGAAGGAAGAGAAGAAACTGAGTGGAAAGTATCTCTAGGGTTAAATGTTTGCCGTGGCTCTGTGGGCAGGAAGGGGCTGTTCAGTGTCCTAGTCGATAAGTGGAATGTAGAAAACAGGTGCACCATGAGGTCTCCATAGCAAGTTACCCTGTGAATCCATCCCATTGAAAACACACAAGGTGCTTCGGAGTTACATACTAAAGTCTTAGCTGATTTTTGAAGCTTTCATACTGAAGCAAAAACCACAATATATTTCGGATGTATTTTATTAAGTTAGATATAAAAAACAAGTAGGAATTAATATTTTTGTAGCAGGTAGTTCTCTGGAAAATCAGTATAGCCTACGCCGCGACAACCAATGAAGTACAACTGAGCCAACTCAGTGCATGTCTGCATGTACATCGTAACCTTTTCCAAAATTTGGGGGAACAGAACCCAACTGACCTTGGTTGTGAAAATCACAAAGTGATTTTCTTCATCACCTGGTCTGTGAAACAACACCATTTGGGGAGGTCATGCCAAGGCTTCTTCAAGCTGCTCTATTTATGCCAAATAAATACAAGAGCCACCCCCTGATGAGAATAAAATGTCCCCTAGCTGTTCACACACAGTAATGACTTTTGTATAATGCATTTGGTCTGACAAACGCAAGGCTCTGATTTGCGCTCTACTCATTATAAAATTTCCATAAGACGGGTATTACCTTCGCTATCTACAGGAAATGAAAGTTTAGGGTAATTGTACTGTTTACCTGGGGAAGGTCAAAGAAAAGAAGCAGAACCAGGACGTTCTGGTGCCTGAGGACGGTTACATTTGCTATTCTCTAGAGCATTATAAAGAATGTGGCTATAAATATAACCTCTCTGAATTTGGACAGGGAAAAAAGGAGAAAAGAAGCACAGAGGGATAGGATGATCTACTTACTTGAGCATCTCTGAGCTACTCTTTCACGAAACACAAACTATCCATACCACTCCCTGGATGCTCCAGGAGATGATTTGAGATTACTACAAAGTAGAGGACAATAGATGACATGAAACCTGTGGGAATCTTTTTACGACCACTAGATGATAGCAGGAAAATTGGAAGGCTTTCGGATGTTCATGAAGACTTGTGGTACCTCTTTCCCCTTCCACTTCCCATCCCTGAGAGCAGGGATAACAGGACATCACACCCATGGATGCCACAAGCTTCAGGAAGATTACCCTGTGAAAGGCTTTCCAAGCTAGGGATATTTTTATAAAGGCAGAGTCTAATTACTATTCACCTGGAGGGTTCTGAGGACAGGTAATTTACCTGTCACAGAGCTCCCAGGGGAGAGCACACAGGGAGGGATTGGAGAGGAGTTCCATACTTCCTAAAGAGCAGTGTCTCTGAGAAGGGCAAGAATATGCACTTTGTAACCAAGCATGCAGAGTTACAGGGTTTATCCTTAGGCACTTCATTTATTAAAGTCAAGCAAACTGAGGGTCTGCTGCAAATTACTACAGGAATAAATTGGGCAGTGAAGAGAATTAAACTCATTGTTATGCAAATATGAGGTAAAATGCAGCAGTGTGTGCTGACTTTGTTTTACTCTTTTAAATAAGGAAGTCAGGTTTGTGGGGTTAAGGGAACCACCTCAGAAGGTCCTGGTCCCTTCCCACCTGAGGCCTGTGCTAAATCCATAAACTAGTGAGTTTACCACTTTCTGTAATGTAAAGAGCTGACAAAGGAGAACAAGCATTCTTATTAATCTATCAGAGCAAATTTACAGTGAATTTGCAAAATTAGAGAAAAAATGAAATAACAGGTATATCAATTAGCCTGATTTTGTGAGGGTTATTGCACAGAGTTGTCTACATAGGTACACATACATGTCACAGGTTCATATTGTGAACTGTAAAAAATGTACACTATTCATACCTCTGTAAATATGGTGAATTATCTGTACTTGCAAGTGCACTGACATCTTCAACACAAGGAACACAACCATCAACAGTATCATGTAAGACAGAAGTTCTAAGAGGTTAGTGTATGATTATATATATATATATACCCGTAACCATTATATTTTTAAAAATTGTTAGTGCTTGATGTTTTATATATTTTTGCAGTGAATTTTATCCATTCACCCCACTTTCCCTTTTTCTTCCTCTACCCCCCTTCTAGAATCCAGTTTCTAGCCCTTTCTTACTTTTATTATTATGTTCTTGGAGTATGGTGAACAAATCATAACTTTCATGATTGAAGCATTTGTCATCATAAAAGAGAAAAAATTTAAAGAAATTCCCATAGTTAGTTCTTCTGTGAAAGTTATTTGCTTTCAATATTCATGTTATATTTTATAAACTTTCACACTAAGATGGATGCATTTTTTGTTATGAATATATGTGAGAAAACAGTAAACCCTCCAGAATATATACATACACAGATATACACACACATAACAAAGATACACACCCACATTGAGATATAATGCATACATATACACACATACACATATAAACAGACACACAAAGAGGCACAACAAAACACATGACACACACAGACGACACCAGACTCTGACCCAGAGTAAGTTAAAAAGATAATAAAAGCTTTATTTAAACCTTTTACTTAGAAAAGGGGAAATTTTAGGCTTTACTAAAAGACAGATGAAAATTTAATCCCTTGGGGTGGGGTGAGAGGCCTGGAACTAGGATTTAAGTTTGTTGTTTATTGTTTCTATTGAGCTATATGTTATTGCCTGCTCCCCTCTCTTCCTCCACCATCCCTTTCTACTCTCTCCCATGATCTCTATACTCCCAATTTATTTAGGAGATTTTGTCTTTGTTATTTCTCTTGTAGATTAGATCCATCCATGTTTCTTTTAGGGTCCTCTTTGTTGTCTAGGTTCTCTGAGATTGTGGACTGTAGGCTGGTATTTTGCTGTTGTTGTTGTTTTATATCTAAAAGCCACTTATGAGTGAGTATATATTATGTTTGTTTTTCTGGGTCTGGGTTACTTCACTCAATATGATGTTTTCTAGATCCATCTATTTGCCTAAAAAATTTCAAGATGTCATTATTCTTTTTCTCCATTGTGTAAATATGCCGCATTTTCTTTACCCATACTTTGGTTGTGAGGCATCTAGGTTGTTTTCACATTCTAGCTATTACAAATAATGCTCCTATGAACATGGTTGAGCACATGTCCTTGTGGCATGGTTGAGCATCCTTTGTGTATATATTTAAAAGTTGTATTGCTGGGTCATTAGGTAGGTTGTTTCTTAATTTTCTGAAAAATCACCATACTGATTTCCAAAGTGGCTGTACCAGTTTGCACTCCCACCAGCAATGCAGGAGTGTTCCCTTTACCCCATATCCTCTCCAGCATAAGTTGTCATCAGTGTTTTTGATCTTGGCCATTCTTACAGGTGTAAGATTTCGGAATCTCAGAGTTGTTTTTATTTGCATTTCTTTGATGGCTAAGGATGTAGAGCATTTCTTTAAGTGTCTTTCAACCTTTAGAGATTTTTCTGTTGAGTGTTCACTGTTTAGGTATGTACCCTATTTTTTTTGTTAGATTATTTGTTCTTTTGATGACCAGTTTCTTGAGTTCTTTGTATATTTTGGAGATCAACCCTTTGTCTGATGTGGGGTTGGTGAAGATCTTTTCCCATTAGGTAGACTGCTATTTTGAATTATTAACCATATTCTTTGCTTTACAGAAGCTTCTCAGTTTCAAGACATCCCATTTATTAACTGTTGCTCTCAGCGTCTGTGCTACTGGGGTTATATTTAGGAAGTGCTCCTCTTATATCCATACATTCAAGTGTACTTCCCACGTTCTTTTCTAAAGGTTCGGTGTGGTTGATTTTACGTTGAGGTCTTTGATCCATTTGGACTTGAGTTTTGTGCATGTGGATAAATATTGTTCTATTTTCATTCTTCTACATATTGATATCCAATTATGCCAAGACCATTTGTTGAATATGCTTTCTTTTTTCCATTTTATATATTTTGCTTCTTTGTCAAAACTCAGGTGTTTGTTTATAAGTGTGTGGATTGATATCCTGGTCTTTAATTCGACTCCATTGGTCCTCCTGCCTGTTTTTATGTCAATACCAGGGTGTTTTTATTATTGTAGCTCTGTAGTAGAGTTTGAAGTCAGGGATTGTGTGCCTCCACAAGTTCCTTTATTGTACAGGATTGTTTTGACTATCCTGAGGTTTTTTTTTGCTTTTCCATATGAAGTTGAGTATTATTCTTTCTACGTCTGTGAAGAATTTTTCTGGAATTTCTGTAGAATGCTTTTGGTAATATTGTTATTTTTTATTATGTTAATTCTATTTACCAAAGAGCATGGGAGATCTTTCCACTTTCTTCTGTCTTTTCCATTTCTTTCTTCAAAGATTTAAAGTTCTTGTTATTCAGGTCTTACACTTGTTCAGTTAGAGGTACTCCAAGGTATTTTGTTATTTGTTACTATTGTGAAGAATGATGTTTCTCTGATTTCTCTGTCAGCCCATTTATCATCTGTACAAAGGAGAGCTACTGATTTTCTTTTGAGATAATCTTGTATCCTGCTGCATTACTGAAGGTGTTTATGTGTTGTAGGAGTTCCTTGGCAGAATTTTTAGGATCACTTATGTAAACTGTCATATTATCAGTTTTAAGTATGTGTACATGTTCCATGTGTATGTCTGTGTTAGGTATGTGCACGTGAATGTAGACACTCAAGGAAACTCTAGGTGTCAGACCACCTGGAGCAGTTATAGAAGAGCTTGGGAGCATTTGCCATGGGTACTGGGAATCTGAGAGGACAGTGCTGGGCCCATCTCTCTACTCTGCAGGCATCTGTGTGTACCACTTGGCTTTATCCAAAGGAAAAGCAGCTTTCCTGGGATCTTCATTACCAAGGGTACTTTCTCAAACCTGAACAATTTTGGCCCCTACCTTTCTTCCAAACAGAGACAGTGTTCTATCTTCCTTGATGCTTACATTTTAAAGACATGTCTGCAAACAAAAACATCCTAGAATGGGAAATGAGATGATAGTTTTAACAAGACTCACACCTCCAAGGTGCAGAGAGGGAAATTACAATACAAAATCATTAAAGCAAATGTCTTAAGAATAGGAGACTTGGAGCCCAGTGGCAAGAAGGGCCAGTGTGGATTTAGATGAGTGTTAGGTAATCTACCGGGAACTTAGAGTTTTGGACACATTTCTACATTGGTGTCTATGTGTTTTTCTTTTACTTTTATCAACTTTCTCTTTATCCTGTGAAAGGTCTAGGTTGCAAATGTTTCAAACATGTTTCTTAGAGAGTCCCTGGAATCCTTCTCGGTGGATGGAGGGCACTCTAGTCTCCGTACTCATGGCCCAGCTAAATGGTCCTAGTATAGAGATGTATCATCCTCTACAAATAACTGTGTCTGTGCAGAAGACAGACATTAGCACCCAACTTATGGGCAAACTAGATGGAAGCAAAATTTATTACTAAATCTTCATAAAATAATGGAGAACTCTTTACCAATTTGAGTTTTTAAAAGCTGGTCAATTGTGAAATACAAATACCTTTCATCCAAGTAGAACTATAGAATCATGTTATGTTAGTGACTTGTTTTTCCTTCATGAAATGTTGTTTCTCTCAGAAAAATGCAAATGCTAATCTTTAAGTTGAATCATATATTTAATTTCAAATATATTAGTGTTTTCCTGGTCAGTCATACAACATTCTAGGGTAGTTACACTCACTGTTAGTGCAGAATAAACAAGGTGGCATATTTGAAAGGCAATATGCAGGATAGAAGCGTTTGCAGAGGCGTTTCTAGAGCCCTAGTGTGCAGCTGCTAACGAACTACGACGAGCCATTTTCCCAGTCTCGCATTTTCAAGCCGTAGCTCTAAATAGCTCTGGGAGATTTTGCATTAGCTTCACAGATTTTCCCAAATGATCATGCCACCGTAATAGATAAGGAGCATCTGCGGCAGAGCAACTGTATCACATGCTGTTTCCTGGGAGGGAAGAATTGTCACAGGCACGCTGACAGCAGAAAGAAGCTTGAAGATTACTATTATTAAACAACCAACTGCTACCAGACCTGCGCAACATATTAAGGGGAAATAAGAAATAGGCTGGTTTGTTGCTTAAGCCGAATATTTTGGAACTCATCCATATTAAGCTCCCACTTTTTCTCACCATGGTGCTTGATTTTGTGATAAGTTTGCATACATTATTCTTCCCTGAGGTACATTTAGTTTAATTAAATTTTACTATTACAAAGTATTAAAGCTTCCTTCTCATAACCCTCAGGAAACTTGGCACTGAAGCATATGGCCTCTGCAGTACTTTCCTGGAGGAGTTTTGAGAACATTGTACAGACAGGTTTAGATCAGATTCTTTCTAAAGAGGACTGAGAAAGACCCCACAGTGCTGAGAAATAGTCACCCCAAGGCTTCTCTCCTCCAGGTAACATTGTGCAGTAGGTTGGTTGAGGGGTTAAACACCCACGCTTTGCTATGGAATCTTTGCTGTGGAACTGGCCTGCTGACTTCTGTTGTGCCCCAACTCTCTCTCTCCATCTCTCTGTGTGTGTGTGTGTGTGTGTGTGTGTGTGTGTGTGTGTGTGTGTGTGTGTGTGTGTTGTGTGAACAAGGCATGGTAGCATACATCAGTGAAGCCAGTACTTGGGAAGCTGAGTCAGGAGGATTGCTGAGGTTTTGAAGACAGCCTT
>NW_004949137.1:658463-659189 GCF_000317375.1 Microtus ochrogaster | reverse complement strand
TGTGTGAACATGTGGTTTATGTATGTGTATAAGCGAGCTCCCTCACATGGGTACTTCTGAAAGATGGAGGGTGACATAAGGATGTCTGCCTCAGTCATGTATCCATTTTTTGTTAGTTTGTTAGTTAGTTTGTTTGTTTTTAAGACAAAGTTGATCACTGATTAGGGAGAGCACCATTTTGACTAGACTGTCTGGCCAGACAGCTCCTAGAATATGCCTTTCTTCATACCCTTCGGTGCTAGAGTTACATGTGTGAGCTACCATATCCTTTTACATGGGTTTGAGGGTTGGATCTCAGGTCTTTGTTTTTGTTCAACAAGCCCTTTACTCACTGTGCCAAATCCCTAACTTCTAACCTTAATTCCTTTGTACCATTTGGTAGCATTCCAATTCCCTCCCCCCTCCATTCTAAGCTATGAAGAACCAAAACACAAAGGCAGAAGAGAAGACTCAGAGGCTAAGAGCACTAGCTGTTCTTCCAAAGGTCCTGAGTTCAATTCCTAGCAACCACATGGTGGTTCATAACCCTCTATAATGCGATCTGGTGGCCTCTTCTGGAATGCAGGCATACATGCAGACAGAACACTGTAAGTAAATAAATCTTTAAAAGAAATGAACCAACATCTAAAACAGCAGAAAAATTCACGGCTCTCCAGTAGCTTTCTCTCTCTCTCCTCTCTCCTCCTCTCTCCTCTCTCTCTGTCCTCTCTCTCTCTCTCTCTCTCT
>NW_004949137.1:639579-658363 GCF_000317375.1 Microtus ochrogaster | reverse complement strand
TCTCTCTCTCTCTCTCTCTCTCTCTCTCTCTCTCTCTCTCTCTCCCTCTGAGCTGTTTATATAACTCCAACACTCCCCATGCCATCATCAAATTTTAAGAACCTACTGTATGTTTAGTGTTAGGATAACATATGTGAACACAGACATGTGTTCTGCCAAATGCTTTCTGCCAAACAACTTACAACCTCATCATGAAAAAGCTCCTGTCATAAGCTAATCTTTATTAAAAGCTGGTTTCGAAAGTGTGGTAGCTGCAAACTTGGCTAGTCATTCTTAAGACAGAAAATTGAAAAACACATTATACCATAATTAAAATACTAGCCTAAAAAATGCAAAAGGACTTAAACCATATGTACATAATTAGAATGTGTTGTCTTTTTTCTGCATAGATTTCCTCTCATGGATTTGCTTAGTACTATTTGATCGGCAGTTGCTAGCCATCCACACCACAGTGTTTAACAAAACAGAGCACACCACAGTGTTTAACAAAACAGAGTCCTAGTCTACTTTCAAAAAGCACCATGCAGAGATTCTAACTCGGTAAACAGGATGTGGAAAAACATACCAGTTACCCTGCATTGGAAGCCAAGAAATGCTTTAGTTAGAAACCACACTTCATGCTGGGAGGTCATTAGCAGAGCGGCCATCTACTGCAAAATGTTGTGCCACGGGTAATAGCAGCTGCACTTATTCCTAATGTTTTTCAAGTGTAGCACAAATGAATGGGCTAGTGTTTGCATCACCAAAGCAAATGGACTTTCTCGTGGCTGTTTATTTTAATCTGAATTCCATACTTGGCAGCAGAGTTCCTCTTCAGCTTTAGAGCACACCCACAATAAAGAATCTAACAATGGATGTGTTTCCCTATCTAAACATCAGAACCAAGCCCAGGCTAAATTCTGCCACATTGGGACTGGGATGTATTCCCTTCGATGTAGAAGATGGGGACACACACATACAGAAGTATCAGCATTATTAACCTGTGTACTAGAATTTTTCCCATGTTCTACATAAAATTAACACTTTTCTACAAATTTATTCCATATTGTCATCCAACCAAAACTGTAAATTTTCAAACTGGAGTCCAGAGAAGGGGAACATTGCAATTTTTGCATGATTCTTAAGCAAAGTTTTATCTTTACATTATTGAGGAAGTCTATCAAAAAACATTTCATACACTTCTGAATGGAGAAAAAAAATTACCAGATGCTGTTATAATTCTTTTTCCCCAAGTTTTAGCCTCCGCTGCATATTATTTGAAAAAAAAATACTTCTTTGGATCATTTGTATACTCCTTGGCGCCTATTTCTTGAGTGTATAGACGCTAATCATTTTCATACTGTAGATGTGACATGACTATTTATATCACTTTCTATCCCAAGACTGCGTATAGAAGCACGAATCAGTACTTAGTTCTTCACTCTTTGCTTTGCCCTTTATTTCTTCACATATAACAAAGTGGCAGATCCCTTTAATCATCGCTGAGGGACAACTGTAGTAACTGGAACCTGGGGATAAGAATCTTTGGTCCCCAACTAAGGCCAGAAGTTCCACACGGTAGACTCAATCAGTGCAGATGCATCACTTTCTGCCCTGTCCTTGTCCCTCCCCGTCCACGGGAGAAGAGAGGGCTAAGATCAACTCATTATGGTAATTCATAGCATTCTTAGGTTATGCTTCCTTGTTCATGAGTCCCTGCTCCCTCACTTATGCCATCTTCAGCTTCACCCAAATAATTACATGGGGCCTAGCAATTTCCTAGGAATCCTCCACCTTCCCTATATCTGTAACGGAAAGTAATTTATTTTGATGTTTTCCATTACATAAAAGTAATAACATCCAAAAGTCATAAATCTAATTCTTAAGGAGGGTGCTCTCCCAAACTGTGTCTGGCTCACTATTCCAAGACACAGAAGTGTGGATGTGGTTCTGTGTCTCTACCTTGGATCAAACGATACAATTCTAGAATATTTAGGAGTTATTGTTACCTCCTTCAGCTCCTCTGCATGTGTTCGTTGCCTCACAGGCATAGAGGGGCATAAACCTGTCCTGAAGACTCTTACACCAGATATGTGAAATCAGCCTGTCCTTGACATATGGCCTTTGATATCGAAGACAGGTGTCAGGTGTGGAGTCTCAAAGAGCTCAGTTCCCCCTCCCTGTCTGTCTCTGCATCATTGCTCTCTAAGCTAAGACTCACATTTACGCAGCCACATCTTGCTAAATTACCACCAATGACACAGGTACCTCAGGTACTTTTCTACTTCCAATGCCATAGAGGCTGAGTGTACTTATATACCTCAGCAAATCTGCTTTTGTTCTCTAATCCCTCACAGTCTCCAGATGCCTTCACATGGGGACTCTTCTGGTTCCCTCACAGTCAGGAAGGCACCAAGCAGAGCTAGCTCTTACTACATGTGCACCTATCCCAGGTTACCTATTCCAAAATTCATGTTGAGATACATACATAGAAGAATTCAGGCACTTATTTTTTTTTTCTTTTTTCTTTCTTTTTTTTTTCGAGACAGGGTTTCTCTGTAGCTTTGGTGCCTGTCCAGGAACTAGCTTTTGTAGACCAGGCTGGCCTCAAACTCCCAGAGATCTGCCTGCCTCTGCCTCCCAAGTGCTGGGATTAAAGGCGTGCGCCACCATTGCCCGCTTCAGGCACTTATTTTTTTAATGTATAGCCCAGGCTGGCCTTGAACTTGTGATCATCCTGTCTCTGCCTGCCTCCTTAAGCAAATTTTAACTGTATGTACAACCACAGCCAGTGAATTCAGGAACAACCAGCCCAAATATGATAAACTGCTCCTCAGTTCTTTAGGCATAAACCTCTCTTTACTTCCACCAGATTCCTTTATCTTTAGTCATGGCTCAAGGATCAGTTCTTGGTCTGCCAGGTTGAATTTCTTTTCTTTCAGGGAGAAAGTGAGAAGAGAATTTCACAAACTATTTCAAGACAGGTCTGAAGTCAGCACACATTCATCTTCTCCATTTGATATCATTGGCTCACCCACTATATATACAGTGCTACTGCCACAAGTGTCTAATGTCTTCATCATCTGTCACTAAGGTCAAATAGGCTGAGTTTCTACTGTGTATACACACACACTGCCAATGATGAGTTTACCACCTGTCTCAGTTAGGGTTTCTAATGCTGTGAGGAGACACCACAGCCTCGTGACTCTTACAAGGAGAATATTTAATTGTAGTGGCTGGCTTTTAGTTCAGAGGTCAGTCCATTATCATCATGGCGGGACATGACACCATACAGGCAGACATGGTGCTGGAGACGTAGACACTACATGTTGATATACAGGCAACAGCATGTAGACTGAGTACCACACTGAACAAAGTTTGATCAAAAGAGACCTCAAAGCCAAACCCCACTTTGTGTCACACTTCCTACTTCAACAAGGCCATACCTCCAAGTGCCACTCCCTTTGGGGGTCATTTTCTTTCAAAGAACCACACCACCTAAACTACCAAATAAGAACAGAAAGAGTGAAACAATCTGTGGTTTCTGATTACTTCTACTGCTTGCTACTTTAATCCATTTTTCTCCATCTTAATCCCACAGAAACACTCAAATCACACTTGTGGCAACTTGTCTTTACTCCTGAAACACTCATGAAGAAAACCTGCCCCCAGGCTAATTAAAAACAGTGCTAGCATAAATGCAAAATTACTGTAATTTATTCTCATCTCAGGAGAGGCATTTTGCAGTTACACCATGAAAACCAACCAGATACTCCGTATGACTATGTAGCCAGAAGGTAGGGAGAGCCGAAAGGAATGGACAGTATGAGGGGATGTAATTTAAAGAATGTATCATTGAAATCTCAGGTTCTAAAAGCACAAACTAGATCTAATTTTCAACATGGGAAAGGGTGGGGTAAGCAGAGGGCAGTGCAGATCACAGGTGCCACCAGCCATTACCTGTTTCCAGGAACTGTACCAGGGCATCTATTTAAGAACCTCTCTGAGAGATGCTGACCTCAAGAGCAAGGGGATTAGGGGGCTAAGCAGAGGTGAGCAATAGATCACTGGATAAAACATATACAAAACTTTTGAATTGAAGGGTAACCTAAAACGCCAGAGTTCTGTACATTAAATAAAGCTTCTAAAGTTCAGGTGTCAATCAGGGCTTCAGTCTGTAAAAACAGAAGTCTCAGGGGCTAACCCTGTTGACAAATTGCTAACATTTCTTTCCTTAGGTTAAGCCAGAATGTCAATGGAAAACTGTGTCTTGTGCACGTCCCGGGTTGCCTCAGCCAGTAGTGGCCAACTGGAGGGCAGAGAAACATGGGGAAAATAGGTCATTAATGTCTATATTTTCATTTTTATAATTTTTGCTTCTCCTCGGCTCAATTTATATGAAAGCAAATGGGAGACAGGAAAAAATCCTAAGGAAGCCCTGAACACATTACCCAGTTTCTCCTCATGTTCTATTCTAACATGGTGCTGACTGATATGAGAATGTGTTGTGCTGTCATTAAGGACATGAATTAAGCTACATGTATATAAAAAAGTACATTTTAATGCAAAGGTTGATTGGTGCATTCCTGATAGATGCTAGTAAATGAAATGAGATTTTAAAAACCACTATGAGTATGTACACACACACGTGCACATGCACACAGAGAAACACAGACATATGTCTACATAGCACTAAGAAAAATATACTAACATAATTTCTCTATAGCTTTTGGATGTGTATTTACTGTGAAATGCATACAAATGTGGGTACATGTGTGTGCATATATATGTCAACCTCTGTAGTGCTGGGATTACAGGCCAGTCACCACACTCCCCAAGCCTTTACTTAATGCTAGGGATCTGAACTCCAGTCCTCAGGCTTGTGTGGCAAGGGCTTTACCTGCTGAATCATATTTCCAGTCTTTATATAATTTCAATAAGTTTTCCCACACAATTTCTTCTGCTAAGTGATTCTATCAGATGACATATCTTAGATGCGCACCATTCATTCTAGGAGGCAGTGTTGCCTGTAGGAGGCCAAACACTTGTGCCCTTTTTCTGACACCTATTCTATGAAGTCTTAACACATGAAAGGAGTTTGTGAAAGAGGCAGAGGAGTTGAGGTTGGTGATTCTGATATGCTGAAAACAAACATAAACAGTGAAGATGTTCACAGAGACAGGTATCCCTCAGAGGTTCTATCCTCCCCACCAAATGCAAAACCATCTCACTGTTCCTGGGAGGGGATGTGAAAGTCCTCTAAGTACAAGGAGGTACGCACAGTGAGATTCCTCTTAGAGTGCTGTACTCCTTATTTTCTGAAAAGATTTTACTCTTTACCAGTAAGGGAAATTTTCACAGCAAGAGAAAGTAAACAGATCTATGTGATGTGTTTGAGTCAGAGAGCCCTGACATGACTTGTGAAAGCATCAAAGACTTTGTTGGTCTCCACCATGGCACTGCCCTTGCACATAAACCTTATTGCAGTTTCTAGGGTAGGAAGGAAGGAAGGAAGGAAGGAAGGAAGGAAGGAAGGAAGGAAGGAAAAGAAAGAAAGAAAGAAAGAAAGAAAGAAAGAAAGAAAGAAAGAAAGAAAGAAGAAAGAAAGAAAGAAAGAAAGAAAGAAAGAAAGAAAGAAAGAAAGAAAGACTTACAGGATTTCAAACATAAAGTAAAAGTGACATTGTAAATGACTCAGAAAGAAAAAAAATCAAGAATCTTCTTGAATATAGGGCAGGTAATTTTTGTTTTCAAATACACATTAGTTATTTAAAATATTTAAAAGCACTGAATTCAGAATGAAGAGCTCAAACACACATTTTCAGAAGTTTTATAAAGAGAGAGAGAAATGTATAAAGCTAAAATATATTTTAAGAAAAAAATAATGAAAAATGACACAAATTTTCCAGTTATGAAATAAATCGGGCATTGTGAAGGGTATAAAATTGAACTCCTCTGTAGATCCAGTTAAATGAGTCACATATAAGGATGAGAAGTTAAGGTCTCACCATGAAAGGAAGGCAAGGAACAAAGCATTAGAGGCTGCTGTTGCCAAGCTGCTTAGGAAAAATGAGGGCCACCGATTCAAGCCTCCTTTTCAAGAGTGACGATGAAGGCTGAGAGCAGTAGCTAGCCTTGCCTTGCAAAAACTCGAATCCCCTGGGAAGATTCCCTCCTAATGGAGAAATTGACTCAAATTGGTAGTGGGCGTATCTGTGGTGCATTTTCTTAATTTATGTGGGAAAGCCCAGCTTGCTGTGGGTACCACTCCTGGGCAGACAGTCCTGGGTTGTGTAAGAAAGCAGCTTGGTCGAAGCCATGAGAAGAAGCCAGTAAGAATTATTTTCCTGTGGCCTGTGCTTTAGTTCTACCTCCTAGTCTCTGTTTGAGTTCCTGCCCTGACTTCCCTCAATGAAGAGCTCAATAATCCAAAGAGACCCTTTCAACCCTGAAGCTGCTTTTGTCCAGGAGTTTATCACAGCATAAAACAGACAACTGGATTACCGGGGACAATGGAAGATGGGTAAAGAAAAAGCAAATGAGTAACATCACGGAGCAAAGAAGATGGCCCAGAATAAAAAAGTTAAGTGCAAGCAAGTTTGTACCATTTGCTGGCTTGTTTATTTTTTGATCCAAGAGAAACTGAAATAGAATATGAGAATTTTGTCATCAGCAAGAAAAGTAAGAAAAAAAAATAGAATACTGCCAGAAATGTTTGGCTTCATGAGATCCTGTCAGGCTTCCTTAGCCTCATTCCCCAGGGAAAGTGAGTGTACTATCCACCCGTTCCTCAGATCCACAGCTCCATGACATAGGACAATCAGATCTTCAGCCCCACTAAACAGTACAATCAGATGTGACAGGAACTCAGTTTATCACTGTGAGCATCAGCTTATATAGGTGAAGTGACACAGTATGATGTGGGAGTACCTCTAGCCAATGAGAGGCAGCCAAGCCCTCCCTCTGGCTGGAGGGATGTCTACCTGGATTTTGCTGTCTCATCCTCAGTGACTATCCCTCAAACTTGAGCCAGGCTTTTCTCTATCCTACAGGCCTCAAGGTACAGACCCTGAGACAATGGCCCAATAAGATACTATCCATATGGTATGTGTTTGCCCTGCTAACCATAGCTCTGTTCATCGGGGTTCAAATAGCTCTGCATTATTGGTTTTAAGTTTTTTTTTTTGTCATTTCTGGTGCATATTTATAATGCAGTTACTCATTTGAAATTCAGTACATTTGTATCCTTTATAGCCCTATAATAGAAGGAATTTTCAAAGTTCAGAATACATTTGTTGGAAGCGGGCATCTAAATGTCTATTTATAGTGAGGGTTAATTTTGCTATCAGTGACTAAGACCAAAGGTATAAGAAGTGAAAACCTCTCTTATTTTCACTCCCTACCCAGAGCATCATTAACAAATCTCTTCTCACTCAGCCATGTAAAGTGATAGTGAATGAGCACTGCATGGAGAAGTGGTTAGGCGAGCTTTTACATCCTCTCGGAGAAGCCTGATTACTGCTGAGGAGTTGTGCTTCTGTATGCTTCTGTCAACACTGAGGAACTGTCTAAAATGTTCCTGAACTGAAAGACAGTCCCTGGGAGCATGAAGCATGGACTAGAACTGGCAGTTTGTGAAACTGACTTAGGTGGCAGGCGTTGTGAAGGCTTGCGTGCCAGTGTGGGCTAAGTTCGGACACTTCAGGAAATGTCAGGGGAATCTACTTAGTGTTCTAAAAATATAGTTTGGAAAATTATACCTAGTAACCCAAAAGAATCAGCCACACTCATTTTTGACACATGACCTGCAGCAAGGGAGACTCTGCCTTCATATTTAGATCATCATCAAGATAGCTTCCCATCTGGAAAAATGATCCTGGAAATTGGTTTTGATTTTCAGTGGAGCAGCTGTGGGGAAATGAAGTGTCTATAAAAGGACATGCTAGGTTAGAACCCACCCGCACCCCTGCAAAAAAATCTCATGCCACTGGAAATGTTAGAATGAAACTTGATTTGTAAACACAGTGTTTTGATATGTAACTAGAAATATAATATTATACTGGATTAGAGTGGGAACAGCCCCAATGACCATTGACATTAAATACAAGAAGACATGAACAGATACATAAAAGAAAAACATCTTTGTTATCTAGCAGGAATTAATACCCTTGGATGATATTGAGAAAGGGCCTCTCTCCTTATGGTCAGCTTTGGACCTTTACCTGTTTCCTTGGTAACACTAGAAAGGAAGGAAAGGATCACATCTCACCTCATTAGACTTTCTGTTCAAAAAAAAAAAATGCCTCTGTCCCTGGAGATGTGACATTCTGATCTGTTCTAAAGATTAGAATATTACACTGTGTTGTCTTCTCGCTTAAAAGTTAATCAAGTCGTGTCTGCCAATCACTTGTCCAGGAGTCCATATCACAGGAAAGCAGATTCACCTGAAGACAGAAGGAGATGGAGGAAATAATCTTTGCCTTAATGAGATCACATACTATCCATTTCCATAGCCCCTCCTCCCCATGCAAGAGCTTGCAGATATTCAACCTTAAATCTGCCTGCTTTTGAATTCTAAACAAAAAAACATGTGATTTTCCTTGCTCTTTTTCTAAAGCATCAGCATACTTTCTCTGTCTAAGCTTGCTTTCTTTGACAGGTGGGATGTCTCTTCCACCACCTACCAACCTTCTACTTACAGCTGCCTGTGGACTTCCACTGCTGAGCAGGTTGGTTTTGTGGACACTAACTCAAAAAGAATGGCCTTCTTGTTTCCTATATCCATCTCCTTCAGTTTGCAGCTCGTAGATTTATTGCCTGCTCTGCTTTTCTCTTAAACTCTAAAGAAATTCCACTCAAGCTTCATAAATAGGTGGAACCCAGAAGTAACCCCAAATTTCCCTTAAAATGTGAAGAGAGAAGCAAGGAAACACATCACAAAGGTCCCAGAGTGGGCATGAGTTATCCCAAATCATCTCAATTCCCAGTCATCATCAGAAGCTAACAGAGGATCAGGAAAGAATTTCTTGCAGACTTCAGGTCATAGCCTGCTGTCAGCTTATCTGAGTCTCCTGCTCCCTGGAATTAAAAGGTAATTCATAATCAGCTTTTAACATGCATTTATTTTTACTTACATGTGCAGGTATGCACTTGCCATGGTGAACATGTGGGGGTTCAAGAGAAGATACATGGAGGCCATTGCTGAGCCCTGTGATCTTTCCCACAAATGCCTTCATCTCTTTTCTCACCCTTAGTTAATGGCCCACTCTCTAGCTCATCTCATTCTGAAAACACAGCTCCGCAAGCCTGTCTCCTGGAAGGGGGCATTGTGACAAAGGCACTGCCAGGTGCAGACTTATTATGAGATACATCCTAGATCATGTTAACAGCCTCTGCACAGATCCCCGGCTCTGCGCTTTTGAAAGTCAATGAGCATTCCAACTGTTAGGAATTATTAAGGAGGTTCTTGCAGCAGGCTCTTAGGAAGTCTCTGGCAGCAAGTCCCTTCTGCCTCCATAGGCTAACTGAAAATCCAAATGCATTTCATCCAAAGGTGACTATCACTCCACTCCCTGCAGACTTACCAGAAACATCCAGCTTGTCATCCCCCTACCCCGTCACCCTCTCGCCTCTCACCTCCCTCTCTTCTCTTCTCATCTCTTCTCTTCTCTTCTCTTCTCTTCTCTTCTCTTCTCTTCTCTTCTCTTCTCTTCTCTCTCTCTCTCTCTCTCTCTCTCTCTCTCTCTCTCTCTCTCTCTTTCTCTCTCTCCACTGATTCTTGAACATCCATAAGTATAAACTTAATGGCCAATGCTTGGCCTGATAATAGGAAGACATGTGTGGGTTCCAGTACAGTTTTTACAATGCACAGGGGCCTAAGAAAAAACCCAAACCGTAACTGCATTCAAGGTAATTTGTCATGTGAAAGGAGAACATTTATTTCTAAGTCCAGATTAAAAAGAAAACTAAACCAATTCATTTGAAGACTTGACGAAGCCTTTCAGTCTCCTGAGGTTGCTTGCACTGGGATATGGGTAAGATAAGTTAGGCCGTGTTTCCACTGATGTTGAGCTATGAAAACTGGCTGATTTCACAACCATTGCTCTGGGAGGTCTCCAAGGAGGAGCAGACTTCAGCATAATGATGGTCCAAGTTCAAATGAACAAACACCACCTCTCCTTTGAGGCTCTGCTACATTTCCAGAGAGTTTCATGTAGTGCATAGGTCTAATTTACTTTCTGTGTATTTAATTAAATGAAACTCCTTGCTTGGGTAGCTTTGTGAACTATGAAGAGTCGCACAGAGCCAATTCTGGTTTTGTTGTGAATTACTCTGTTATACAGGGATTCCTACAAAGCAGAGAACACTGTCATTACCATCATAGCCACTCTCTCCCAGCCCTTTTCCCATTTATTAAAACAAAACAAACAAACTAACTAAAATTCTTAGAGTTAATAAGGCAGTTCTCTTGTAACGACACTGGATATTATCTCTTCTCAAATCTATTCTATGTCAAAGGAGGATTGTGTTATAACTAGAGGGTACTACTAACTCAGTTGCAAACTGTTGTTTGTTGACTATGTGTGTGGCTTCCCTACTCAACATGGTATAGCTTACCGCCTTGAACAACTTTGAACGTGTGTTCTGAAAGGCTGCGTATGTGCACGTGTGTGTGTGTGCGTGTGTGAGTGTGTGTGTGTGTGTGTGTGTGTGTGTGTGTGTGTGTGTGTTTGTGTAGTCCCAGAAGACAGTTTGAAAGGCTTTGGATGATATGGATGATAGACTCTGCTATGCAGAACATAGCAAAAGTACTCAGGAACAAACAGCAACCACCTGAAAGGATGTAGACATTGCGGAATCAATTAACTTCAGTTAGCACTAAGGATTTCAGAATGGAATATACCCAATGTTAGTCTCCCAGATGCCTGAACGAGAACATCCTTACTCAGAGAACAAGGCTCTTCCCATTATGTGTTAAATGCTCTTTAGAATTCTACCACTGAGGGAAAAGAAAAAAGAAAATGAAAAAAGTAGTTGACCGAATGAAATCTAGTGATAAGTTAGCAGAGGTTTTGCTTTGTTTTTTGTTTGTTTGTTTGATTGATTGATTGATTTTTTTTCTGTACACTTGTTCTCATGCATAGAAACAAGCCTGCAGCCACCAGGACTCCTGGGACTCAGGACTGCCACCAGAACTTTCTGCATCTTGTGGTTAAAAATTCAATCTCTAGAAATTGCATATTTTACACAGAAGTTGACATGACTGACTTTCCTAGACAGCTCAACTTCTCATTACATTCCATTGTGCTTGTTTTACAGTTTACTCAGTGTTTATCAGGAAGCTCAAAATGTGGTGCTTTACAATAAATGTTTAAAACCACCTGTTAAGAGAGCACCCATACCTGAGGTAGGACAATATTTAGGTAGAAGTTTTACATTAATAAAAATAAAAAATAATGTCTCTAAATCTAGTATGTTTAAACAATAACTATATGGCTTCTTTATTCCTCATTTTTAGAATATTAAAGATACCCAACACTAGGGAGGTAGAAGCAGGCGAATCTCCATAAGTTTGAAGCAGCCTGGTCTACAAAGAGAGTTCCAGGAGAGGACAGTCAGGGCTGTTACAAAGAGAAGCCTTGTTTCGAAAAACCAAAAGGAAAAAAAGAGAGAGAGAATATCAAAGACATTCTAATTTCTACAAATAAATATTTATGTCAGGAAAGAGGCCAAGAATGGAGAATGAAACAATAAAATATCTTTACTGTGTTTGTTTGTTTGTTTGTCTGACTAGTTGTCTTGTATTTCTTCCCACCCATAACCCTACTTTCCTTATGCTTATTGGATGGGCAAGATCTCTCCTGCTGTAAGATTTCTTACAGCTTGTACGAAATCACAGCAGTCCTTCTGCTGGACAGCTCAAGTCAATGGCATGCATTAATACAGAAGATATGACATCATCCAAAACAAAGGGCCATGGACACTGTATGGGGCCAGACTTCCTGTCATATGAACACGGACCCACTCTGCCTTTTAAAGGAGTCCTTTAAAATCCTCAAGTTACTTATTTCTGTTATTTTTTTCAGCTTTCATAAAAATTAGCAGGTTACTTCTAGCTTTTGTTTGCAGGGTGTGAAACATCTGGTCCATACCCCATGGGCTTGATTGACCTTGGTATTTTTGAAAGGATGGAGTAACTATTTAAAATAACTAAACTCAGGGAGAATTAACCCTTCTCATGAAATTTGGTAACAACACATTTTCTTGGTGTGACTATCATCTGCAACTTTTGTATTAAACCCACTTAAATTTTTTATGTTCCCTCAAAAAGATGAGCAAGAATTGCTTGTGTTTGATCAATGCTAGCATCAAAAGAATTATCCCAATATCTATTCCAGTCTGTACTCTGCCTATCCTGAACAACTACTATGTTTATGATAATAGAATTTACCTTTCTTCCTAATAGAACAACACCAGCTTTCAACTCTGAATGTAGTTATAGGAAATACCTTAAAATAACTAACATTTTCAACTTTTATATGTACTGCGTTATCTTTAATGGGTAGTTCTGATTAATGAATCTTAAGCCTGTGCCTTTATTTAAAAAGCATAGTGTAACTCTGTGATGTTACAGTGAACAGTTGTCTGAATCTCCTTCTTGGTGTTTGCTAACTACTCCCTGCAAAGATGAGTCACACAAGCACATAGCTCAGCCAACCTTCTTTGTCGTCTACACTTGCAAAGGTCAAGTGTGCAGAACTCTAAGAATAATGGTCAGAGTGCAATGCAACATTCTCTTAATTAAGAATAAAGGAAAGTTTAATATTTCATTAAGCCATAAAACAAAATGGAATTTTTAAGCTCTCATAAAGAATTTTTCTCTCTGTACATATTTTTCATTAGTATTCAATATTTGGACTTGAGATAATATTATAGTTCAGATAATAGAGTGTTTAATTTTTAATTGTTTAGCAATCTAAAAGCTCCCTCTTCTGATCATGTGGAGAAAGTCTTCACATAGCTCCACCTTGTGTGCTCTGTCTGGTTCTTAGTATTTGCTTTCCCCTGACACTATTCTCCATTAGAAGCTGTTGTCTAGCCCTCACAAGTATATAAGCTAAATCAACCTCATATAAAGACACACTTCGTGCTCAACATCCAGCCTGAACAATAACTGCACATCTTAAATTATTTAGTTTTTCTACAAAGTTATGAGTTGTACTTCTGAGAAAATTAAAATTCATCATCTTATTATTAATCCCAATATGCTTTTTTACTGCAAATACTATATTATGAGTCATTAGTTTTAGCACAGATATTTGGGGCTTTATTAAAACATCTCTTCTATACATACAAGGTGGATTCATTTCCAGCATATCAACCACTAGTGTCTTTGAAACTACGCTTTCACATAAGTATAACTGTCTTAAATAATAACATAGACTATACTGAGAGTAGCTCTAATATGCATTGTTAAAAAGCAAAGATGAGACTATTTTAAATAAATATTTCTTGTTTTTTTCTTGACATCATTGAAAATATAACTTGTGAATCCAAACTCAGCAAGCATTATAAAATTGACAATACCTTGCCTTTCTGAAATTCCTTTCAGGAACATTATGCAAAGCCACAGTTCAGTCGATAGCATATAAATTCTATACGCTCAAAAGTTCTTAGTATTTTAGCTATCTACTAAGTTAAAAAATGTGAAATGCTATTATGTAATTATATCTCATTAGAATCACAACTAACCTGTTCCTGTAATCTGTGGATGGTTTCTATTATTCTTTTGGAAGTTAACTCCAGATGTCTTTAAGCACATTCTAAATAAGTTCAAGAGTCCTCCTTATTTTTCAATAGCTTTTCTGTTATTTATCAGATTGTAGTGATTAAATGTTTTACTTTCTTCTCAGTTGTTTCATAATTCAGACTTTTAATATTTCATTTAGTCAAATCTGTATAACCATATAATTATTTGTGTATTTTCATTGTTTTATGGTATTATTGTTTTAGTGCTGTAATTTAGCATTAATTTTGTTGCATGACATAATTATAAAACTACTTTTATTTTCATAAGAGTTAACTCTAAATAACGCTTTAAAATCAATATTAATCCTATTTATTTTTATACCAACTGGATTACAAGGCCTACTAATTTCTGTTTGTCCTTATTTCTGCTTATCCTAGTGTTCTTTATTGATTCTCTACCCAGTCAGCTGTGATATTCATTTGTATCGGTCTAACAGCAAAAAAAAAAAAAAAAAAAAAAAAATTTCACTATTCTTTGCTTTTGAAATATGTTTGTATCTTTTACACACGATGGTTCTGAACTTTAACTGAATTACATTATATTAGTAAAAACCGACATCGATACAATACTGAGTCTTAACATGAAAGAGACACTATGAGTTCCTATTGTTTCAGTGATTATTCAATGAACTTAGTCAAGATTCCTGCTCTTATACATAAACATTTCTACATATATAGATAACCAAAATGTTTATTCTTGGCTCTTTCATAGCGTTACAGTGAACTGTATGTTTAAACTGTAAATAAGCTGTTCGTCCTTTGAATGATTTTAACAGAACCACCGCAAAACTCCGGGTGCACTCTGCTGGCATCACTAACAATTTGTTCTTCAAACTCCAAATGTAAATGTCCGTGTAGAAAATGTAGATCACGGCCTCATTGTAAGTTCCCATGTTTTCTAACTTTTTCTTTGTACTCAGAAAGCAGTTTTTATGTGAAGCCTAAGCATTTCTCTAACTCAGAAAATTATCTCCTTTAGCTCTTCAAATGATTCTTCTCATTCAGAAGACAGTGATGTCTGTTACATCCCCAGCCTTTTTCTACCTGCTTCCTATCTCTGTTCATTTTCTCTGTGGTCTGTTAGGCTTGTGTGTTTTCTATCCAATAATTAGAAATTCTTCAGGGGTTTCGATTTCAAAATTTTATTTTAATTGTCTTAAGTCTTCTCATTTTATTTAGCCTCCCTTTCTATTTGTTTTTTTTTTGTTTATATTTTAGACCCTTACTGCTCTGCTCCACCTGGCAGAGCTGCGCGTCATCTTTCCCATCTTATATATGAAGTCCACTGTTTATTTTGTCCTACTGAAGCTGTAACACAGGCTGTAACATTGACACAACATACTTCATTTTTGTAGTAAATCATCAAAGGCAGCTCTTTTCCTGGATGCTGGCCCTGTGCCCTTCCTCCTTGTTTTGAGTGTAGAATCTTTCCACAGGCCTCTCATTGGCTATTCTTCTTTACACTCTGAGAGAGCGGTGGACTCTCTTTGCCTGTTCTTGGTGAGTACATAGCGTGGGAAGACTTGCCTTGTGTCTCTGGTTTGTCCATCTGTTTAAAGCTAGAAATTCACTGTCAGATTTTAGTCCGAGAAAGTTTTTTTTTTTCTTTTTATCGGCGTCAGCTTAAATTTTAGTTTAGTATAAAACTAGCTGCCTGCTTTAGTTAGGGTTCCTATTGATATCATGATAAAGATCATGTCCCAAAAAGCAACTGGAGGAAGAAGGGGTTTATTTCACTTCACAGTGAACAGCCCATCACTGAGGAAAGTCAGGACAGGAACCTGGAGGAAAAAACAGATGCAGAGGCCATGTAGGAGTACTGTTTCCTGTCCCACAGCCCATTGCTAGCAAAACCTGCTAAAATATAGCACCCAGGACTTCCAGTCCAGACGTGGTACTGCCCGTAGTGGACCCGCTTCCATCAGTCATCAATCAAGAAAATGCACCAAAAAATATTTCATAAGTCAATATGGTGGGAACATTTTCTCAGTTGAGGTTCCTCCTTGTAAAGCATCTAGCTTTGTCAAAACGACATATAACTATACAGCATAGATCATAACAGAAATGAAATGCAGACTCACCAGGCACCTTGTGGTTCACTCAGTGTGGCCCAGAGTGCACCTTTCTATACCACCATTGTTCTTTTTCTGGTCTTGAAGATATGTATTAAGTGTGGACTTTTCCATAGGAAGCTACATGTTCAGGGGAAATTTCTGCTTAACACTCGGAATGTCCCTGCCTTCTTTCCCTTGGTGCCCTGCACTGGAGACTCGGGGCGCCCTTTAGAATCTGCCTGAAGCTGTTGAAGGAGTTCCACGGGTAGGCGGGCTTTCTTATTCCCGCGTGGCTTTGTCGCCTCCAGATTCTTCAGTGCTGCAAGGAAAGAGAACAGTCGTCAGTGCTGCTAGGATTTGGCTTCCTCACTCCCACGTTTGTATTTGTATTGTCTTCTCCAAAGGGAAGTGTGAAACAGCCTTTGTTTGCTTGTTTTTCCTTCAAAATAGTCCCAGTAGCCCTCTGCTAAGTGAAAACTAGTTTCTTTTCCAAGGCTGTTTCCCTTCTTAAGCTTTTTAGCAATAACACAATTTGTCCTCTTATTTTATAATCATCTGACCAAGAACAAGAATTAAATACTTAGATTCCTTCAAATTCCATCTTATCAAAAGCCATTCATCTAATTCTCCTTGAGCTCCCTGTATAGGAAGGAATTTGTCCTCACCTCTTCTAGAACCCCTTGAAGTTAGAACAGTCTGCCCTTCCTTGCAGGAAAAAAGTGATTCATTTCTATTCCTTTCTTATACTATATGTGCACTAGACTTTACAATTTGGGGGGGGGGGGGGGTTGATATTACTTGTTATGTATGAGTAGGGTGGTAGCAATTGCTTTGGATGCTTCCGAGGTCTCTCTGGTTTTGAGACTGAAATCTCCTGCTGCAGGTACCTTCTTACACTTACAGGGACCTAGGCAATGTCTGCTCCGATCAGGATCAGTTCAGGCTTTGTCTTGAAGTCCCTCACTCACGATTTTCTTAACAATAGCAGATGTGAATAGCATGTACTTTGAATAAGCTCTTTTCCTCTGCCCCTAAGAGAGTAAGGGTGTATTTACAAGGTTAGGAGGCTGCCAACATGATGGCCAACCATGATGGCCAACGACGGCCAAGTGAATTAACTAGCACATCATGCTTATTCATGTGAGAGAAGTTGTGAACTTTCCATCACAAATAAAGTAGCATAATTGGTGATCTCTAGATACTTAAAATTAGAAGAAATCTCATCAGTGCAGAAGTTTCCAGCATAATTACAAAGAGTAAAATATGAATGGAATATGGTCCCTCTAAGACTAATATTTCCAGACAATAGTTATTATGCCCTTTGGTAGATGTGCAAAATCTGCTAGCAAAAGCACTAGCATTGCTGGTTGCCCTGCACAGCCATTTAATATTATAATTAATCACCTGCTGGATGTGTAATAATGTACTACATTTACTTCAAGACATCTTCTCTGTCTTAAAGATTTTGTTTGAAAGGAGCAGCTGAGAGCTCTGACAGCTAACTTCTTCCCTACAGGCGATTTAAAATTACCCCAAACTCCAACCTTAATAAAAAAATTGTCTGAGCAGTATCTTGTGTATGAAAATAAAGCAGAGAGCAGGGTATTTTGGTATAATCCCTGCCACAGAACACTCACTGCTGAGAAGAGGATTCACTGAGTTCCACCATGGTAGGGATCTGAGCAAACAATGCCTGCACACCATCAATGATGTCACTGTGGGAGGCCGCACAGACAATGGACAAACACACATCCTTCCACACTTACTTTGAAAGCTCAGATTAACCAAAAGAAAAAAGAAAACCAAGATTTCCAGCTCAGAATGACATGGTGGCTAGACAGACCCTGAAAACCTTAGCTGCTGTGTAATTGAAGGCATTATGGGTAGCTAGAGTGGGCGGGGGGGGGGGCGGCAGAAAAAGAGTCCTGATGAGACAAAAGGGCAATTAGAAGAAACAGAGCATTTGGGGAAAAAAGCTCAAGAGGGTGAGATGGGGATAACTGTCCCAGAGAAGCTTTAGATGTTTCCAACCTGTTTGAGTTAGGGAGGGAGAGAAAATGGACTTGATCAATTAATCAGTTTTTATTCTTATCCCTCAGTGCATGAAAGTAGCTTGTGTAAAAATATGAGATCGAAATAGATCAACACCAGCACCACCACCACTACCACCAGAGCAAATGCTCCCAAATGATAACTGTGTAATCTGCTCTCAGAAATCTCTTAATATAGCTCACCAGGAAAGCCCAGTGTGCTGAAACCAGACAAGCAGATCTATGGCTTTGCATATGAGTGGCTTCATGCCATGAAGAGGTGAGTGGCCTTGAAAGATGCATCATCTCTTATCCAGTCTCCTAAGGTGACTGGATAAAACAAGAAACACTAGAAAATCTCAAATAGTATAACAGAGACCCAGACGCATGGACTTGTATCCTATGCCATCAATCAAAAGTCCTATATTTGGTTTAGAAAAATGTACTGCTAGCAAACATTATTTGCTGGACATGACAGGGTCATGTCACACATGACTTCATGTTGTGACTTCATGCTGCTGTGACTTAATGCACAAGACCTGCAGAAAGGTCAGCTAGCTAATCTCAGTATAGAGAAGTGTGTTCTCATGAAGCCCTGGCCTTAGCAGCTATAGGCAATTGCTGGCAGCTGGGGAAAAGCACTTTTGATTTTCTAAGGAATGATGGACCTACATCCCTGAACATAGGAGCAGCATTAAGTAGACTCAGTCAGTTTCAAATGAGCACATAAAGTTAAATGTGAAGAGGTAGAGCAGGAGAGGAAATGAAGGAAGGATAAGGAAGGGTACATTTTATCAAAAATATATGCATGTGTAAAATTCTTAACAAATAATATTTGTTTTGTTCATTTATTGCTTCTATTTTATTTTTTAATTTATTTATTTATTAAGGATTTCTGCCTCCTCCCCGCCA
>NW_004949137.1:628052-630939 GCF_000317375.1 Microtus ochrogaster | reverse complement strand
TTGTAAACAGCAGACTGTTGGATCCTGTTTTCGTATCCAATCTCTTAGCCTGTGCCTTTTTATAGGTGAATTGAGCCTATTAATATTAAGTGATATTAATGACCAGTGGTTGTTTACTCCGGTTATTCTTATTGTTTTTGGTAGCATTTATTGCTTCTTTATAGCAATAGAATACTGACTGAGACACACATTGAATATGCTTAGTATAGTATGAAAACAGAAAAAAGGGCAAATTTTACCAGATGGCAAAAAAGCAAGGAACAGCAGACAGCAGATACCATTGTGATAGTCTCTTCTCTACTCAAGTGGATGCCATGAACTTCACAAACAGAATATGAATTCAAAATATCATTAATAAAGAAGCAATAAATGCTACCAAAAACAATAAGATCATGATGGGGATCATGGCAGCAGACACGGTGCTAGAACAGTAACTGAGAGCTTACATCTTGTAGGCAAGTTGGAGGTAGAGAAGAAGAGCAAAAATGAGAGACAGAGGCAGAGAGAGATAGAACTCCTAGGCTTGGTACAGGCTTTTGGAACCTCAATGCCCACCCCAGTGACACATCTCCTACAACAAGGCCACACCTCCTAGCCCTTCCCAAACAGTTCTACCAACTGGAGACCAAGTATTCACTTGAGCCTTTGGGAGCCATTCTCATTCACATCACCACAATTTTTATCCTCATTATTTTATATATAAATATAGCTAACAGATTTTGTGACGGACTTAGGTTTCTTTAAAGCTGATATGTTACTATAAGCCAATTAAATAACAGCCTTAAGACTTTAATAAGTCAACTTACTAAATATTAATCATCAAATGAAATGAGAATTCAGTCTTGCTTTTGGGAGCTTGACCTTCTGTCTTCGGTTTAATCTTATTGTAGCCTTTAGGAACGAAAAACTGTTAATAGCTTGTTGATTTGCATCTCCAGACCCAATTTGATTAGATTTCCTGATTAGGGGATTAATGTTAACTATGAAATATGATGTGCAATAATGCAGATTTTGGTTCTCTTCAAGTGAGGCTTGCTGCCTGGTTTCAAAATAAAAAATAATCTAGTTTTCAGTACTCATTTACTATAAATTGACTGAAATTGAGTGGATGAAAACTCAAGCCTATTTGCCTCATGGATGCTACTTCCATGTGTATAATAATTATTTATTAACATAGATTTGAGAAACTATGATTTGATTTCATATTGAATCAGTGAAGAACCATATATGTATCAGAATTTTTGAGTAACATCACACAACTACTGCATCATAGGACCCTGTCTTTCTATTCTCTCGTTTATGCTTCCAGGCTTCTGTGTCTCACTGAACAGTTTAGCCTGTTTGGAATTCATGTGACATTTTGTGTGGAGCGAAGTGTGAAATGCCAATTCCCATACTGCTACCTTATAAATTATTCAGTCTTGCTGTTTATCAGGCAGCTTCTGCTGATAGATAAGAAGTCAGCTCTTGTTTGCTGCACACATCCAGAGGCTTCGACAATCAAATGAGGTGTGTGGCCAGCTAACAGAGAGGAGAATGTCCAAGCAAGAGCAGTTTGGGTTATGATTACTCCACATTGAAACAAACCATACCAGTTTCACTTGGAATAAGATAGCAAAGGTTCACTTGCCAGGAGGGAGAGCTGAGAAGACAATTAACACTCTCAAGAAGGCACATGGTGAAAATTCTCTCTTTCTTGTTGAGTAACCCTGTTGTCAGTAAGCAAGCAGGGGCCTTGTCACCTCTGCGTGGTTCTTGACAAACTGCCGCAAACATAACTATGGAGAAAGTCACTGGATTGTTTCTATGTTTTAAAGACTACAGCAGCCTTCCTTTCTGCATCATCTTGTTGTTAGCATTTGTTGTTCCGTCATTTGAGACGTCTGCCAGTGTGCTCAGGTTTTGATATGAGTATCATTTGATCTGGAATATCCCATTTTAGAGCAAATGTAAGGTAGTGAATTGTTAATAAAGTTACAATAGCATCTTCAAGCATATGACAGTTTGCAGGATAACAACTTGGATTTAACAGCAGGACTGATTTACTATTTCTGTACAAGGGCCACTGAACCATGTATTTATTTGGCTTACAATTTTAGGTCACAGTCCATCATGGAGGGAAATTAAGACATAAGCTTTAGGCAGGAATGTGAAGGAAGCCCTGCTTGCTATTCCACATACGATGGTGATTACGTGTGACAGAGGATCTCATGTCATAGTAAGTGAAGAGCAGCAGGAGGCATGGAGGACACTACTTGTTGGTTGACAGGCAAGCTTATGCTCAGCTGACTTCATTACACAGTTCAGAACAACTTGTCTATGAAATGGTACCATCCACAGTCCCTGCCCCTACATCCATTAACAGCCCAAACAAGCCCTGCAGGTGTGCATACAGGCAATCTGATCTAGGCAAATATGCGAGTCAGAGTCTCTTATCCGATAACTCTAAGTTGTGTCCTGTTGGCAGTCAAAGCTAACCAGGACTTACACCATCCTGTGCATAACTGGTGGATATTTTACCTCAGCTCTTTACACTCGTGAGTCCATGTCCTTTTCCCCATACAGCCACTCAGTGCTTTCTCCACATTTAGAGGCTCCTGCCACAATTTTAATTTGAGCTCTACTATGGCCTTCCTAAACCAGAAGGAAGGCAGAAAAGATAAATTCTTGGAAATAGTCACACCTGGGGTCTATTCCTTTGCAGAAACACCAGGGCTCTGAGCAGACTAGCCTACGGCAGATGAGGTACACAATGCTGGAGTGCATCAACAAACTGCATAGACACACAACCTGCAGCTAACCTCATATCTAAGTGAGCATAGACACACAACCTGCAGCTAACCTCATATCTAAGTGAGCATAGACACACAACCTGCAGCTAACCTCA
>NW_004949137.1:625970-627952 GCF_000317375.1 Microtus ochrogaster | reverse complement strand
GCAGCTAACCTCATATCTAAGTGAGCATAGACACACAACCTGCAGCTAACCTCATATCTAAGTGAGCATAGACACACAACCTGCAGCTAACCTCAGATATCTAAGTGAGCGAAGCCAACAGCAATGAAGCAGTAAAAGGCCTTTCTCCTGGGCAGGACAGATTCTGTTGGTGCATAAGAAATACTTGCTTTTGTTGTATATCACTGAGGTTTTTTATAGTATATTACAAGGCAAAAGCTAAGTAATAGACTGTACAAGATACTATTAAAATGATGCTATTTATGTACCCATAATACATAAGAAAATATTGATGCCAATGATATAAATACCTTTGTCTAGTTTAAAGGACCAAACAGAAGATTAAAATTGAATTAATTTTTCATGCCTTTCTTATAAGAAAATTGATGCAATGCGCTATTTATATAAGAAAAATGGCACAGAAAATTATTCTACTATTTAAATGTATACAGCGTCACCTTAAATTACTATATACTATATACGAAATGACCAGATCAACTTAGAAAATAGGGAACTAACTTCAATGTGAGAACTACCATAGGGAATACAAGGTTTTTAGATGCAGGTGGCATTTCAATGATTCTATTTTGTCTTATGACCTGAAAGAGAACTGCAAAGTTCCAGAGCTTCTGAGTAGCCCAGGTTAGTTCATCCTTAGACATAAGAGAAGCACAGTGCAGGACTCCTTCCTATGAGAGTTTCCAAGAGAACAGGGAATCAATTCTAAGCAAATGAGCCTGCCTTCTTCAGAGGTGATGACTAGACACACCCACATGGTTCCATATAAGCCCTAAGAGCACTGCATTCACCATAAGCAGACTCAAACTTGTCACTAACACATGAAGACTGGGCTGCTAAGGAAAGCATTGCAGCAGAAGCCTCACGTGACTGGTGAGGTCCTGTCTGCAGTAACGAAGCAGAGTGACAGGCACTGATACCTGCTCACCTTCTTCTCTTCTTCTATATTCAGTTCCAGAATTCAGCCCATTACCAGGGCCAGGTTTCTCTCCTCAGTAGAGCATCTCTGGAAGCTCAAAGTCATGGCCAGAGGTGTGTCTCCTAGAATATTCTGAATTCAACCAATTTAATATTGAAGCTCAGTCATGATGCCCTCCAGTAACAACAGTGAGATCCCAGAGTATGAGAGGCATTCCAGAAAATGCTGACAAGAGAACTCCAGTTGTCCTTCACTGGAAGAGAAATCAAAGCAAGTTGTTAGACAGTACACCAGAGCATATATATATCTCCTCTCTGAGATCAGCACATAGCGCACTTGGTATTCTGTAAAGGACAAGCTCTGCCAGATAGGTCTTATCTGCAGGGTCTTAACTCTGACAGGGCATGTTTACAATCTGTATGACTTCTTTCTCTTGGCACTTTGACTCAGAGTTAATAGCATGTATATTAGAGAGAAATATTTTTAAAGTAAATCACTTAGAGTCTAGATTGTATGAGAATGTGGAAAGAAACAATTCTACTCATGTCAGGTACACTCTTATGTACCTAATGGGGAAGTCAGAGTGTCGAGCTGAGGTTTTTAAAGACACAAGCAAAGTAGAGCAGGAAATCCATTTGGGAGATCCACTGGGAAGCTGTCCAGACAGCGATGGGACCCAGAGGCTCAGGGCTCCTGTCTGTGATAGGGAAGGTCTGCATTATAGCCACTTCTCTGGCCAAACATCCCAGAACACTTTAAAATTATTTAAAAAGTGAAATCAGGGCCTTGTTTGCGACCTGCCCACCCAGCACAGAGGCCTGATCTTCTGCGCCAGGAGACCTAGCTTTGGGGGTTGGCGCCTTGTTTGCGACCTGCCCACCCAGCACAGAGGCCTGATCTTCTGCGCCAGGAGACCTAGCTTTGGGGTGAGTTTCTGGCCCCGCGGCGCCAGCCTGGGACGGGGAGCTCAGAGGTTCCTTGGCCCCCCAGCCTTCTTGGGCAGAACCCTCCCCACTTCGGCCCCACC
>NW_004949137.1:610937-620530 GCF_000317375.1 Microtus ochrogaster | reverse complement strand
AGGGGGAGAAGGATTGGAGGAGGGGGGGAAGGGTGGGAGGAGGGGGAGGGAAATGGGAGGCTGGGAGGAGGTGGAAACTTGTTTTTTTCCTTTTCTCAATAAAAAAAAAAAAGTGAAATCAGAGTTAGGGGTATGTGTAGAAAAGAGAAAAATCAAAAATCAACAGGGTGATAAAGAAAGAGTAAGTGGTTAAAATAAGACTAAATGTAAAATTTAAAAACAACAGGAAATTATGTAGCATGGAGAGTTTAATACAAATCATTAAAAGCCCCAATAATATCATCAAGTTAATTTTTTAAAATTTAATTAGAAGTGACTTGTTATAATTTTTATATGAATTTAAATAAAGTATTTTCCTCAAATAAATTAGAAATAAGAATTTTAAAAAGAGGTAAAATTAGAAAACAGAGAAGCCCCAAAAAAATAAAAAAAAAAGACTAATGGAAAATAACTGTGAAGAAAACAGCATGTTTCAAGAAAACATGAAAAAGTAAAACTGTTGAGACATTAGGATGGACGAATGTTGAAGACATGTGGAAATTCAGTGGATGTGGGAAGGAAAGAAGCAAGGGTGAGCTGAGGAGCACACCTGCAGGCTGGTCGGGGACTCCTGCACACACTTTATACAATCCATCCACTGTTCCGCCAGTAGCAGACAGACAGGTACCAAACCCACAGGACAAGGTTTAGGCCCCGTTCCAGTGGCCATGACGCCTTCTGTCTATGCCATCGATTGCTCAAATATTCAGTAGACAGCATCTGTCTCAAATGGATGAGGTACATACTTCATGGCTTGTTTTCTCAAAATTGCTCAAACTCTTTTAACATGAGATTTGTATATGATTGTTTTCCAATTACCAATAAATGAAATTCAAGCAAGTCTGCTAAATAAAAGCCATTTACATTTAACAGCAAATAACTGTTTTCATTTGCAGTTCTTGACTCTGTATTCTTTACATAACTTTTTCTAATAATTTTTCTCTTCGTTTAATAACTTTCTCTTTGCTCACTCAAATTGATAACCTCTTCTTCCACCCTGAAGCTGTACTTGTTGATGCCTTAGGGCTGAACCATTAACTGGTGTTTTAAAGACTTTCTCCCCATCTGCACAGTTCTGACACAGTTCAGTCTCTGCCTTAGGAAGAATTTGATTTAGATTGACATGAGCAGGAAGTGTCACTGGAATCTATCTGAAGAGAACATGTAATTTTATTCTGCTGCATCAGTAGTCTCTGATAGAGGCACCCTATTTGTGGAGCACACGTACCTCTGATGCAAGCGTCTTACCAAAGGTAGTTTCACAGCTAAATTTGAGCCCCCCCCCCAAGAAAACTATTTTGAACAGAAAATGTAAAATACCCCCCAACTTTTCAGTAAGCCAAGACTGCTGTACTTTTACTGGGTTTTTCTGTTTGTTTGTTTGTTTGTTTTTGTCACTATGGTCAATGCTTAAACAGACATAAACATTTATTTTTTTTATCTTGAGACACGTTTCTTTATCTGTACAATGAAGGAATCAAAATAAAAATTATTCTTTACTTTTTAAAAATAAAAATAGACTTTTTAGTTTACAAATTCATGATTATAGTAGGAAAAAGAAGTAATTAGAACGAGTTAAGGACACTGAATGTCATCTTATTCCCAGTAATTATAAATACACATAGTTAATATCAATCCGGGCTTCATTTTTATTTTTCTACTGACACATAACCTTGCCAAAGAGTTCAGGTTACCTGTGAGCTCACAACTTCCCACTTTTACCTCCTGTGAGTTGAGATGAAGCCTGTGTCACTATGCACAGATGTAGTTTTACAGATATGTTTCATACATATGAAAACATACTTGTAATCATATAATAATATTTTGCTCCACATCACTTTTTTAATATTTACTTTGGTTACCTGTACATATGTGTGCCTGTATGGGATTCTGTGTACATGAGAACAATACCTACAACAACCAGAAGTGTCCTATCCCCAGAACTGGAATTATAGGTGTCTGTAAGTCACCTGACTTGGAAATTGGGAACTAAACTGAGTTCTTCTGAAGGATCAGCTCAGACTCTTAACCTCTGAGCCATCCCACAGACCATCCCTCTTACATGTTCACTTAATACATAAAAGAAATTTTATTTGATTTCATGAAATGTAAATTATAAAACATAACTAAATCCATCAATCTATGAATTTACAATCATTTTATATTTTCTGCTATAATTCTGTAATCATCCTTGAACACATTTCGTCAAATTATTTTTATAATAATTTATATAATGTAAAACCTCTATTGCAAGAAGTATGTATATTCTCAACCTTAGTATTCATTTGAACCAACTGATTAAAGCTTTTAAAACTTCCTTGAGTTTTGTCTAGGTATAATTGGCTATGTACTGCAAATTAGGGATCATCTACTTACCTGCTTGCTTAGCAAATATATATTCACTGCTTCAAACCAGATACTATAGTATATTTGCATTGTCAAGCACTGTATGCTAACGTGCATTCAGAAAAGAAGCCTTCCCTTTGGCACATTTGAATAAAGACTCAAAACAATAAACAAACAGAAAAACAACACCAGTGAGAGTGTGACACATGCTAAATGATAATGACTTTGAAGAAAAGGTAAAATAAAACAAGGGAACCTAACATCTGCCTGTGCATAGGTAAATCATAAAATAGATTAAATCACAGCAGTGACAGGATATCTTAAAACAGAAACAACAATAAGTGTAATTCTATGCGCAACCAGAAAAGAAAGACACCCTTCTATATCACAGAGACCATACTTAAGAATCACTAGCTAATGTGTTGTAAGGAGGCTGCTTGTTTGTTTCCTGGTTGCCCAGACTCCCAAAATAACCACACAGAAACTGTATTAATTAAACCACTGCTTGTCCAATTACTTAAGCATATTGCTAGCTAGCTCTTACATCTAGAATTAACCCATCTCCATTATTTTATATTTTATCTCGAGGCTTGTGGCCTACAGGCAAGGCTTTAGCATATCTGTATCTGGTGGTGGCTCCATGGCTTCTCCCTTGACTCCACCTTCCTTTTCATGGCATTCAGTTTAGTTTTCCCCAACTAGCTCTGTTCTACCCTATCAGGCTAAGACAGTTTCTTTATTTATTAACAAATAAAAGCAACACATATACACAAGAACATCCCACACCATTTCCCCTTTTCTGTTTAAACATAAAGGAAGGTTTTAATTTTAACATAGTAAAATTACATATAAAAACAGGTATCAAGCAAGAATTACAGTTACAATACTTTTATCTACTTTATCTTTTATCATAACTAAGGAAAACTATAACTATAAATTCTTCAACTCTATCAAAGACTCTAGAAGGATATAATATTACCTAAGTAAATAGGAAGTGCATTGTAAGCAACTTCTAAAACTCTAGAAATGACAGAGACATCTTGCTGCCTGGATAGTCACCCAAAGTTCTTCTGTATCATTGGGGTATCCATCTTCAGGCTACAGGCCCATAGTATCCATCAGACTTTTCCACAAAGAAGGAAATTTCAGAGACAGTTCCACCTATATTGGCACTTTGTCAGTCACTTTCTTCTGTGTCCTGCAGAATGGTTGCAGACTCCTTCATGAAACAGGAACCCTGAGTACCATCTCATGTTTAGGCACGTACATCAGTCATTTTTCTGTGGGCCCTACATGTCCAGTTCACACAGTATACCATCATGCAGTTCAGGCAAGAGCAGTTTTTTGCACAAATGGCTAGCAGGCTTCCTAAGGAGCCTCTTTGATGCCCATCTTCCTCTTGAAGTAGTTTGGTGCTTCCAGGAGCATATGTGTCTCAGTGTCCTGAAAAGTCCTAAGTTCTTAAAACATTTCAAATGCCATACTCTGTGGTCTTTGAAAGGTTTGAAGAATATATATCTAACTGAAATATATCACTATATATCCACAAAACCTAACTTAGATGACTACAATCTTGACTATTATAGATGATTGTCTATTAACCTATATGTCTTAATTATACATTACATTTCTAAATGAGCTGCACAAACATAATACCTTAACCAAGAGCAGAAATATACATACAACAAAATTGATCTTAAATTTGTAGCAATAAACCCAGATCCATACCAATGCAAATCTCTATAGCACTAATGGATAGTTTTCAAAAATAAGATAAAATCATGACTCTTAGATTGCTAAAAATGAATACATGTTAAATATTGTTTTAATACAATGAATGAAGGAAGTGATAAGGTTCTTAGATCCATTCATAAAATCAAGTGCAGCATAAATCCACAGCAGAGAGGAATGTGAAAATGGATCTACAAATAGAGATGATCCTAGCTTTTAACAAAGAAAAATACCTTTGAATCACTGGAAAGACTTTGTAATATATCTGTAGACAAGAATTATTGTGCTTGCCATCATTTATCTGCAATTTATTCTGCTGTGACCTAGATCAAAGGCAATGAGAATCACAGTCTCCAGAGAATTAGAATCAGACATCTTAGACGTCTATATACAAAGCATGCTTAGTTTTACACTGAAGCACAGAATTGCCTATACACTGCTCAATGCAAACAGAAAGTATCATTTTTCTCACATTGGGTTTCCAAAAGTAACATTTATTATAAATATAAAGATATGAGTCTACTCATAATCCTTACAATGCTGAGTAAACTTATGTGAATTTATTAGTCAACAAAACAGAGGAAAACATTATATCTCTAAGCTGAATATCTCTAAGCTGAAGCCTGCAATGACACAAAACATGAAGATTTCTAACCAACCACAACAGTAGGAAATGTACACATAATAATCTATTATGATGGGTCAGAGTCAAAATGTCAGCACACCAAAACATTGTGCTATATCTTCAAGAAAGTACATATTAAAACAAATGAAACAAATGAAACCTATATTTAGGTTTTAGTACTGTCCCAAGAAATTTCATATGTATTACAAAATTTTAAAAAATTGAATAATTCTGAAATCCAAGCATCTTGGGTAAGCTATCACAACCTGATTTTTTTAAATGCAGTATGATAAAATATAATACTAGCAAATTGTCACTTAATAAATTTGACATAATCTGGAAATATTTGTTCTCAAAGACTGGAGTGAAAAAGATGATGGGTTTGGGAATCATATCTCACAATCAAATCACTGGGAGCATATGTTTTAAAATTAATATGAAAGTAATTATGTCTCCAAAAACAAAACCGCTTTGACTACTTACTTGAAAGAACTACTCTTTAAACTTTGCTTTTTGATAAAACATATTTTATCATCAATCTCAAGATTATTCTCTAAAATAAGGCTGATCTGTTGAAAAGTAAACAACTGTTAAGGATTTTATATAAATTAAAATCATTTCTCCTCCCAAAATAACAGTCAAATGACCTTCCTAAAGTACAAAGTACATATTCTGCTGAGTCACACTTCTACCTACTACTTTGTCTCTTGTTCTCTTTTTGTCACTTAATTACAAGTCTAGAATCTACCAAATACAAGGTTTGGCTGCTTTTACTTCCTCTTGGGACAATGGGAGGACATTGATGTGAATCGGCCAACTCACAGATTAATAGCATTGAACCCTTTCTGAGCTCTGAGTGCTCAGTCTTGGTAACAGTGGTATCTTTATGCATTACCCTTATGAGTTGCTAAATAATTTCCCTACATATTTCAAACTGTGTTATAGGGAGGTATCAAATTCTAAACTTAAAGGCAGTCACAAAAAGAGGTGTAGAAGTGTCACTCCATTAAAAGGTAAAGTAATATCATTTTATAGCTTAAAATGACATCATTCCATGAAAAAGACGAATCTTCATACTTTCTTCCCATGTGCCTAGCTCTAGCACTCACATGTTTACACGTGCCCTCTCTCTCTCTGTCCCCACCCCTCCTGAATAGATCAACATCTGAATGAATGTGTAACACAATAGAAATGACTTCATTGTCTTTGAAAATCTACCAAGAAATGAAGTTCATTTATAAACTATGCCAATTACACAATTTCTAGGTACATACTGGCATATTTCCATTTAAATGACAAAAACGTAAGGAGGTTCCTTCTGGTAAGCTTAATAGCCTTTCCTTGATGAGATATGGAGGCTGGGTGACAAAGCCAGGCCATGTGGGGCAGCAGACAGGTGTGGGAGGCAGGCCCGCTCATCTGGACTCCAGCTTCACCAGCCCCTAAGGAAAAATTTGCTTGTATGTAAAATTGAAAAGAAACAGGGCTAGTTTCTGATGCGTTGTGATAGAGGTTAACAATGCATTGATATGTAGTAAATTTTAGCAATTGCTATTTCTCTAACTTCTCTCCATTAAACAGGAAGCCCTGAGCAGACACAGCTTTTGTAAATGGTTTCTCGGGTTTTCATCTAGGGGTCAGAAGAGAAAGTGGGGTTCACTGCGCCAAGGGTAGGCACTAAACACGCCAAACAACTGGCTTTCATTGACCTTCTTGCTGACCCAAAACCCTGTTTCCTCATCCCACTGGAAAGCAGTAAGTGCCTTTTGCCCTGGCATATATACTCAGAGTGAAGGAAAAAACAATAACCCGGATTCCTGTCTGATGCAGAAAAAAGAACGTGGGCTTTGGAGCTAGCAAGGCCCAGCTTCAAATTCAAACTCTTTCCTGTCTTTGTGGTCACTGTGGGATTTTATTCTTTTATCCCACACATAAAGGAAATTCTACTTTCTTTTTAAAGTGACTGTTAAAGTTAAATCACATATGCCTTCTGGAAGCGTCCTGGACGTGGAGTCTTTGTTAATATCCATTCTCTTCTTGCTAGCCTCTGCCCATTGTTTCCTAACTCCTGTCAACAATAACTGAGAAAATAGGCCTGTTTCAAAGAAATCAAATGCTGTCTGCAAATGGTGATGCAGAGGAGGGGCCCAGGTTTTATGAAAAGAAGCAACCTGGTGTTTTTTTGTCATAAAGAATTAACCCTCCCTGATGAGAGATCCACCCTTTGTGCTCTGATGTTGGGGACTGATCTGTTCCCTTGCCTGATGAGAAGGACTTTGTTTGCCTGGTAACTTCAGCCACTAGGCACTCCAGACTTAAAGCCAGGCCATAAAAATTTTTACTTGCAAAGAAACTAATTAGAGCTGGAGTCAAAGTTGAGCCATGTAGCTTCTGAGTGATTGACTAAGACAAATTTCGGCACAGCAAGGGCTTACCTAATCAGCACTCTTCTGTGTTTATTATCACACACTGGGGCCATGCAAAGGGAATGCAAGCCTTGGCACCACATATAGGGGATAACTAAAGTGGGGCACCCAGACCTCTCCTGTACTCTGCACATAACACTTTCCCAGGCTGGCAGCCATTGCCCTCTGTGCAATAACCTATAATCATGAGTGTAGTGTCTGTGAGAAAGTTCTCCAAGCCCTCCCAGTAGGTTATCTCACTCTGGATATTTGGGGATGTGTTGAACTTTTATCTGGTGTCAGAGGTAACACCAGTCTTATTGGGCTGCTCCTTCTAGCTATTTTGTTGTCCTATATCCCTTATACTTCAGGAAACAGAGAAAAGATCAATAAGTGTCTTAGGGTTTTTATTGTTGTGAAGGACACCATGTTTTAATGAAAAACATTTAATTGGAACTGTCTTACAGTTCAGAGTCATTATCAGTCATTATCATCATGGCAGGAAGCCTGGCAGTGTGCAGGCAGACATGGTGTTGGAGAGGTAGCTGAGAGTTCTACATCTTGAGCTGAGGTTAACAGGAAACTTGTGCCACACTGAGCATAATTTAAGCATATGAGACTTCAAATTCCACCCATACAGTGACTCACCTCCTCCAACAAGGCCACACCTCCTAATAGTGTCACTTAATATAGGCCAAGCATTCAAACACATGAGTCTATGGGGGCCACACCTATTCAAACCACCAAAATAGAGAAGATGTTTTCAGATCAGAATAGAAGAGGCAGATAAGTATGAATAACTTTTTTTCTCCCTCCCAAAGAAATCATTACGTGAGGAGCAGTGATGGACAATATAACAACAATATTGAAGAGATGTGTTAGAGACTGCACACAATAGAACCTACTGAAAAGCTTTTTATAAAAATACTAGGGTCACATTTTCTGGGCCGTTAGTTCAGCAAGTTTAGAATTTGAGTTAAAAAAATGTAATTTTTAAAGTAACCTTTGGTGATTCTGCAGTGCAGCCACATTCAAGAATAATTAATGCCTTCAATAGGAAAGGAAGACTCAGAATGCTAAGTTGACGTGAACAAGCATATTTTATGTTCTGGTCAGATGAGCCTTTATTGCAGTGTTTTTCATTTTCTTCTTTAGATGATTAATATTATAGTTAGGGTCTCTATTGCTGCGAAGAGACAGCATGACCACAACAACTCTTATAAAGGACAATATTTTATTGTGGTGGCTTACAGATCATTACCATCATGGTGGGACGTGGTGGCATACAGACAGACATAGTGCTAGAGAGGTATCTGAGTGTCCTGCTCTTGGCTTGATAGACAACAAGAAGCGGTCTTAGGCACTGAGCATCACTTAAGCATACACAAGACCTCAAAGCCTGCCTCCATAGTGACATACAAGACCATATCTACTCTAAGAAGGCCTAATAGTGACACTCCCTTTGGAGACCATTTTCTTTCAAACCACCACAGTTGGTATCTATCCCACATTCTGGAGAAACATAGTTGGTGCCATCTTATGAGTCATGCCAGTGCTGGAATGAATTTTATAATCCACAGACCACAGATTGAACTATCTCCAGATCTCACTGGTGTTTACAGATAATTCTATGGAAAAACATGAGGGCAAGACTGTTGGAGACCATTAACAAATTCACCAAAAGTGTCGTTTTCTCTGTATTTGATGTCTTTCTGTGCCAGGCCTCGTTAGCCTTATTCCCCAGGGAAAGAAGAGTGCGCTATCCACCCATTCCACAGCCCAGTGACACAGGATAATCAGATTCAAAGACTCACTATGCAGGATAATCAGACACAATAGGAACTAAAGTCAAAGCAGGAACTCAGTTTATTACTGTGAGTGTCAGCTTATATAGGTTAAGTGACATAGTGTGATGTGGGGGTACCTCTAGCCAATGAGAGACAGCCAAGCCCTCCCTCTGGCTGGAGGGGCATCTACATAGATTTTGCTATCTCATCTTCCCTCTGTAGCTTTAAGACAATCCCTCAAACTCGAGCCAGGCTTTTCTCTGTACAGGTCTCACGGTACAGGCCCTGAGATAATTTTGGCCTAACATGTTTGTTTCTTCCTGTAACTGGTGGTTCTTTGATAGTTCTGATGACCACAAAAAAAAAAATCTGCTCTGTTCAGGCTTGTCTGTTCCAAACAGTCACTTCCCACAGGTCAGGGAACCCTGATTGCTCTTCGAGCTGATGAGGAAGGGGGACTTGATGAGGGAGGGGGAGGGAAATGGGAGGCGGTGGCGGGGAGGAGACAGAAATCCTTAATAAATAAATAAATTTAAAAAACCTAAACTGTGATTAACAAGATAGCAGTATGAAGACTTACTAATATAAACTTTCATAGCACCAAAAAAAAAAAAAAAAAAAAAAAAATCTTGCCAATGTAATGATCATCTTTGTTAGAGA
>NW_004949137.1:598316-610837 GCF_000317375.1 Microtus ochrogaster | reverse complement strand
AAACTGTGATTAACAAGATAGCAGTATGAAGACTTAGAGAAACCCTGTCTCAAAAAACCAAAAAAAAAAAAAAAAAAAAAAGAATCTTGCCAATGTAATGATCATCTTTGTTAGAGATATCCCTAGGGCAGACATGGAACCTGCTTCCTTATCGCTGCACCTCAGGTACACAAATCTTGATGTTCATGGCCTGGCCTTAGGCAGGGTGGGAAACAGAGTTGCTGTGGGACAGACCCAATGTGGAACAATCAAAAATGCTTGTGCCTTGGCTTCCTCCAAGCTCCAAACAGAAAGTTGAATAATTGTTTCTAAGTGTTTGCCCCATAGTCTCTTTTCTACACGCTCTCTAAATAAAACTGAGTTGTTTACTTAAAAAACCTTTACAATTTCCAAGGCTATAGGAAGCAGTTCGGTGCCCTCCACATTGGAAAGCATCGAGGCACAAATGGTGTGCTTTCAGCTATGTCTCTCCCAACAATATTTTTTAGAATTATTATCATTCTTCCCAAGCAAGACAGATCTGAAATAAGAGTTGCTTTGAATTAAAGGCAAAGGCATTCTTGCACAAAGCAGCAAAGCTATTATTATCACTGGGTGACTAATTTTCCATTTTAGTGGGATCTCACCTATGAACTTTCCCCATAACTATGTATCACAAAGTCACCTCTGTCAGCTGTCTCCTTGGCCTCTCCCCGCACCCTAACATCTATTCTAACATTGGAAGCTGCATTTTATAGCCTAAAGGCAACTGAACTTTTTAGAAGATACATTAAACCTTATTATGCATACCTTGCATGATTCAGAATATACTGTAGAATAGACAAGGGTAAAACTTCTAGGGTTTATATTCTATAGTACAACCAATGTCCCAGTCATTAACCATGAGAAGGAGAAGCAAGAAGCTTAGAACACACCTTGAGAACTCGGTCTAAGAAGGCCAAACAATAAATATTCTAACCTCTGTGAGCAATCAGAAGCACAGCTATTAAGTTCCATCTTTAAAGGATAAAGTCTCCTTTATGTAGTGAGTCAACAAATGCGTGCATCTGTGTGCCAACAAAACTTTGTTTATAATAGAATGTTTCAGACTAGATTTCACTCCAGGGCTGTAGTTGATTGGACCTGGCTTAAAGAAATGTGGAAGACAGAAAATTTTGAGATATAAACAAACTGTTAAATTAATAGAAATTGTTTTATTAAAAATTTTGTTTGAGGATTTCATACTGAGTAATTATTTTCCCCTTCTTTCTATCCCTACCAATTTCCCCTGTGCTCCCACTTTGAAATCATAACTTCTTTTTCTTTATTATTGTGTGTGTGTGTGTGTGTGTGTGTTTAGACTTGGCCTATTCAAGTTGAATAATCTTTCATAAAGCTTGTCCTGGGGAAAACTAATTTTTTTCTGCCATTGACTGCCCATAGATCTTCATCTAGGTGAGCAACCTTACAACCTTGTAAAATTTCTTCCTTCCATATTGGAACATAAAACAGTGTTGATAGAAAATTTCAACAACCCTATCAAATATCAAATCAAAGAAAAATAATCATATCTATATACTGTAAATCATAACAGAATACAATTAAATATAAGATACAATGTAAAGTAGTGGCAGAAATTAGAGAGAGTCTGAGAATCACCAAATAGTGTAAAATGCAGTATTCATGTGCAGAAATTATTAACTTTCATATAGGAGACAACAAATGAAAAATAGACAAGTTGGCCTCCTTAATATTCTCCCCAATTTCTTTCTAAAATCTGATAAACTCTGTCTTTGGTAGAAAAGTGAACTCCCAATGCAATCTAAACCTAATCCTTAAAATTCATGAGTGTTCTCTTTCATCCAAAACAGCAGAGACTTTCAAAATGTGGTAAGGATTATTTATGCCTTAACTATAGATGGCCCCCATAGACTATGGTTCTGAAAGCTTGGCCCCCAGGCTAAGAAATCTTTAGCAGGTGGGTGCTGCTGGTGGAAACAGTTCACTAAAAGCAAGTCTCACAGCATGAGGAATCCTTCCGTCTATGAACACGCCTACTCACCATGATGAGCTGAAACTTCCGAAACCATGACATCAAATAATTTCCTGTCTTAACTTGCTTTTGGCAAGCATCTTATGCAAATGATTAAAACAATAACTTATGTAATTATCCATTTTCGGAAGGAGAAATTTTTCTTAATTACCAAATTTGACAATTTTATAAGTCTAGCTGGGCAGTGGTGGAACACGCCGTTAGTACCAGCACTCGGGAGGCAGAGACAGGTGGATCTCTGTGAGTTCGAGGCCAGCCTGGTCTACAAAGCGAGTTCCAGGACAGGCTCCAAAACCACAGAGAAACCCTGTCTCGAAAAACCCAAAAAGAAAAAATCAGTCTACAAAGCAGAAAACTTTTCACAGCTCAGATCAGTGGGACAGGTGACAGTGCTGGCAGCTCTAGAGATAGAGGAGGATGCAGCAGCTAAAGAATTCAGATTCTTCTAGGTGCTTAAACAGAAGGGCAGAAGACACCCCACCTACGAAAGTCTTCAAAAATCACTGCAACCCAGCAGACACCTTGCTTTTGGTGAGATATAAAATTTTCACCTTCGGAAATGAATTTTTTTTTTGTTTTAAGTTGGTGCAGTAAGTTATTTGAACAACAAGGAAACTAATCCACATTTTATTCTGAGACACAGTGAAATTTTCTAGGAATTTGTGAAACTCGTGCACAATTACAATGTTCATGAAACATTAATTCAGGACCGAGAAAGAAGAGTGAAAAGGGGGAAAGGGAATCATCTACTACTATGATATTAACGTAACAGATTCACTCTGCAGGGAGACCTAGAGAACGGAGGTCCCAGAGTGTGGCGGTCATTTATCGGTATGAGCAAGAGACAACTGACAAAGGCGTCGTGCAAATTGTTGGGGATGTGTGAGCTCTTTAAAAGGATGTATCTGTAAAGCTAACCTATTTTAGATAAATAAAAAAAGTGGAATAAAAACTAAATGTGCAATAAAGCTCTTAAAGTTTTAAAATAAGATTCATACGTACATGAGCATATATTTGTGTTTGTGAAAAACTTAAAATTTCAAAATTAAAAATTTAAAGGCATATGCATAATAAAATTGGTTGTGTCACATTAACAATTTTTAATGAAAATTTATTATGGGTAGAAATAATAAATGATAAACATAGAGAAGGCATGTGAATATTACTAAACGTTATAAATAAAGGAAGAATATTTAGAAAATATCATGTGACCCCACATTTTCCAAGATGGCATCTGTGAGGAAATGCTCAAAGCTGCTCAAAACAGGACCCAAGCAAGCTACAGCCTAAAGGCATCACTTTACAAGTGATGGATTCACAAACCAGGAAAGCTGTGCTAATGGGATGTCAACATGTAGGACCCACAAGCTCTGTCTGTGAAACTGTGTGACGTGGTAGCTCTTGTAAAGTCCATCTGTTATCTGCAGTGTGGCCCAGTGATGCTGCTCCCAGGGATATAGCACAGGGGGGTTTATCTCACAGACTCTTAGAGAACAGGTGTAAACATAGATTTTGCAACATTATTTGAAGAACACTGTAGAGTTAGAGACCAGGCTGGGAGAGTCTGTTTCTAGAACAAAGGATAGAAAGAATAAACAAAAGTGAATCAAAGATGTGTATGGGGTGTTACGGAGTGAATGGGAACAACACACTAGGTTTGTATTCAGTGATGCAGATGAAACTTGGAAAATATTTAAGAAGCAAAAAATTTGCTATGCAATCCAAAAGCAATTATGTACATTACATGCACGCAGAAATAGGATCCTCTTTTCAAAAGCTTATGTAAATAAAAAGATACTATAATAGGTGCTTATATTTAAAAGGGGAGATAACAATAAGAGTTGGTGGGAGAATGAAGTCAATTTGTAATTACACTATTAAAGAACGAAGAAATGGGTGTTTACTGGCTGAATGAAGATAGTACCATGAGTTTACTATATTTATTTGAGCACAAAAATAAGCAGAAAATTTGAATAAAAAACAAGGGATTAAGTAATCTCTTTTATCCAAAATCGAGCAAGGAATGCTCTATCTGTACCTATTATCTTACTTCATCATCTGGAATTGTTAGTTTGAAATGATTCCTTAAATACAATATTGCATTATAGTATAACTAAAAAGTTATTCATTTCCAGTCAGTAAGACCCACAAAAGCAAAAACAGAAAACAAAATTGTATGTATCTATGCTTGGATTAATCACTAATCTCTTTTAGCTCTGATGCTATGTTTGTATTTTGAGTTGATCTTGCCTGTTATAACATTAATGGCTACAAGTGAATATATTATTTTACCCATATGCACGACTAAATATGATGTTGTCTTGGGCATTACCAAGTTGTTCTGTGTGAATTTTCTATAAACTCATTGCTTTTATTTTCAATGTGGAAGAGACCAGGACTCTGTACACACTACTCCAGTAGCCTGTCTCCATCTACACCCCAATCAAGAAATTCACTCCTACACAGGCTTGCACAGACCATACATTGCTTTTGAAGACCTAAAGGAATGGAAATTCTGCATAGCTAAGAACACTTGATTTTTATTTCTCAAAGACAGTTGCCCAGTATCTTCCATCTTGTAAATAAGAAATTCATCCAGAACCAAATTTATTGGATTTCTATCATGACAATGATGTTGATCAACCAATCCTTCTAGAAATGTACTTTTTTATTAAAAGACAACCATTTATTTTAAAATATTTATTTTTTAAATGTCATTTTTCTTAAAGGTATTTTGGGGATTAAAAACCTTATCAAATGTTTTTTTTTTAATTAAAAATTTCTGCTTCCTCCCCTCCTCCCTTTTCCCTCCCCCTCCCTCCATTCTCCACACCCCACCCAACACTCCCCTCCTCCTCCCTCTCCAGTCCAAAGAGCAGTCAGGTTTCCCTGCCCTGTGGGAAGTCCAAGGTCCTCCCCTCTCCATCCAGGTCTAGGAAGGTGAGCATCCAAACAGGCTAGGCTCCCACAAAGCCAGTTCATGCAGTAGGATCAAAACCCAGTGCCATTGTCCTTGGCTTCTCAGCAGCCCTCATTGTCTGCCATGTTCAGAGTCCAGTTTTTTCCCATGCTTTTTCAGTCCCAGTCCAGCTGGCCTTGGTGAGCTTCTGTTAGATCAGCCCCACTGTCTCGGTGGTTGGGAAAAAGGAAGGGTGGATATGGGAGCAAGGAAATATATATCTTAATTAAGGGAGCCATTTTAGGGTTGGCAAGAGTCTTGACTCTAGAGGGATTCCCAGGGGTCCAGAGAGATGTCCCCAGCTAGGTCCTTATCCATGTTTTTTTACTACTCAATTGATTATTACTTCTTTGTAATTATTTTAAGTCATATTTGTGTAAGATGAATTGCCATGGGACTCACCATAATGGAGTCAAATTTATTGAAAACAGTTAAGTCCACTAAAGAGACAGTCACTGGTTTTACAAAGAACAATGACTTCAGTCGTTAAGAGTGATCATTGTTATCATTGAGATGTAAGTCTTAACCTAATGGGATAAACATCTGTCAATGACTTTTCAAAGTTTCATAGTTCTTTTCAAAGATCAACAGATTGGGAGAAACTTCCAGAAACAAAAAAACTTAAAGATACAGATTCATTGATTTAAAAAAATTCAGTTATTTCTACAAAATCCAACGAAATAATCAAGAAATCATGATTGCCTATTCTGTTCATTTGGAGAAAACAGGGAAGGAGCACAGGGTGGGGGTGGTACCCACATATGTTAAGGAAGTAGTAGTTTGTAGGTATGGTACTAAACAATACATAAATAAGGGAACACAAATGTATGATCTATATATGTATACATTTGTCTATATGCACAAGTTTTGTGCTTACGCAAAGGCCAGAGGTTGACATCTGGTGTCTTTCTCAGTTTCTTTCCACCTTAATTTTTGAGAGGAGATCTTTCCCAGGACCTGGGAGCTCACCAATTTATCAAGACTGGTAGTCAAATGAGGACGCCTGTCTCCAGCTCTCCCCAGCCCAGAAAGGTGTAGAAATAGGAGCGGCGGGCTGCGTCCCGGCACCCGGCCGCCCACATGGCTAGCTCTACCCGAAATAATTACACGGACACTGTGTTCATTTAATCACCGCTTGGCCCTTTAGCTCTAGCCCTTACTGGCTAATTCTGATATCCCGATCAACCCATCTCTAATAATCTGTGAGCACCGGTCTTAGTGAGCACCGGTCTTACCGGGAGTGTATCTTCCCAGGAGCGGGGAGCATGGCGTCTCTCTGAGGCATCTGCTCCCGAGAGCAGAGCTGTGGAGTCTGAGCTCACTTCCTCTTCCTCCCAGCATTCTGTTCTGTTTACTCCACCCACCTATGTTCTAAGCTATGAGCCCAAGCAGTTTGTTTATTACTTAACCAATGAAATCAACAGATTGATATATGACACTCCCACATCAGAAAGGAAATGCTGAAGGGTCACCAATACACACTGCGTGGGTCTTTAAAGAGAGTTCTTGTTCCTGCCCTTGCCTCCATACATTTCCAGTCACCAAGTTTTACTTCTACCCTGACATGAGCATAAAAGCATTATGTGACTTTGAGGAGGTCAACTTCCTTGCATTAAGCTAATAATAAAATTTTTGGAAGGCAGAAATGGAAAACTAGACTAAATAAGCCATGGCTACTTTTTTTCTTACTTTGGAGTCTGGAATTGTAAAAAGTAAAAGTAAGGAATTGCTTTACCCTTTTGCTGGTTTCTTTGAATTAACTTGATGCCATTGATCCCCGACTACTTTTGGTTTGGGTGTTTTGTTTTTTTCTTCCTTTAATGCTGAAAGGAAAATTTGGGAAGACCATGCTCTAAACTGAAATATTAATTCTTTAGAAATAAAAGCTTAGGCATTGTGCTGATGGCATTAAATGCACTTTAGCAGCAGGATGACTTCACTGGTGCCAGGGAGATGTCTCAGAGGTTAAATCACTTGCAAAATGAGCATAAAAAATGGAGCTCAAAAACTTCCTTCCATGCTGGGTGGGCTATTGTAGGAAGGCCACTTGTTCATTTTCCTGCTGCCCAGACTCCTGAAATAATTACACAGAAACCATATTATTTAAATCACTGCTTGGCCCATTAGCTCTAGTTCCTTATTGGGTAACTCTTGCATATTAATTTAACCCATTCATTATTTTATATTTTACCATGAGGGTAGTGACCTACCAGAAAGGTTCCAGTGTATCTTCTCCAGCTGCAGCTCCATGGTTTCTCTCTAACTCCACCTTCTTTCTCCCAGCATTCAGTTTAGTTTTCCCCACCTAACTCTGTTCTACCTTATCAGGCCAACTCAGTTTTCTTTATTCATTAATGGTAATCACAGCATACAGAGGGAACCCCATTTCAATTGCATGGCAGCTGGTCTGTCACTATCCCTGGACAACAGAGACTAAGGAGCTGGCCAGCAAGATTGGTCATATCACTAAGTTCTGGGAGTGACTAAGAGATCCTACATCAATGAATGATGTAAAAGAACAGTCAAGGATGGTTCCTGGCCTCAACTCCAGGTGTCTGTAGGAATGTCCACACATGTCCACATACACCCATACTTGCAAACAGTATATACCACACAGATGCACATAACATGAGCACATATGAAAAATTAAACAACTTTATTGGCACTGCCTACCATGTTATATATTTTTAGTAAAAGACTCAATTATCTAAATAAAGAAAAAAATCCAAATTATTAGGATTAGGAAAAATATGAAGAATTTTGATACTGAAAATTTTATTTAAATCTTCCATGCTGTTATTTGCTTGGGTGTACTGAAACCTACATTCAGGAGGTTAATTTAGAAACAAGGATGTGGGCACGTGAGACCTTGAGGTCTATGAGCATCCACCAGGTGAAAACTCTCTTTGCTGTGCAGAAGTGAAACATGGTATGTGAAGGACCATATCCTAGCTCCTTAAACCACTCAGCCTGGATTGAGAAATCATGGGTATGATCCATCTTCCCTGTGTCTTTATTGGTTTATCACGGAAAGGGAAGAGCACAAACTATGTGTGAGGATTCTTAGGATATAGGAAAGGATCAGTGTGTGTAGGGAGAAAAGCAAAGTTAAAATATAGGATTAAGAGACACTAAAAAAAAATTGGTCAGCCCTGAAAACATACAGGAGTAGCACTAAACAGGCTGAGTGAGTTATATTTAGAATTACATATGTATATACATAGATGCATATGACAAAAATTAATGAAAAAGAGACCATGAATTTGAAAAAGAAACAAGAAGGGTATGTGGAAGGGTTTATAGGAAGGAAAGGGAGAAGAAAATTAGGTAATTTATATTTAAATCTCAAAAAATAAAAGAAATAATTAGAAAGATATGGGGGAAATTAAGCAACCAAGGTGGTGGCAACTTTGAGTGAGAGCCATTTCTTACCAGGCAAAAGAATGAGAGTCAAGGGATTTTAATATTAGAGTTATTAATATGATTAATAGGCTTGCTGTGAACTAAGCCACTGGAGTTTCATGAATGTCCATCTAAAAACTCCTAATCTACTTTAACTGTCTCTCTTCATAGCAGAATCCAAGGCTTGAACCTAAGCATTACAGTATGCACACTTTCCACAAAGCATGACATCATCCAAGAGAAAGAAAGGTCCAACTAAGGCAATAATAAAAGAAGACCCTTCCAGAGACTGGCTTTTGACTTTCAATAGTCCCTTCTTCGAGCACATGTTTGTTGACCTAGCCCTGCAAACTCCAACAGTTAATGCCAAGCAAAGGCCTAGAACCTCAGCCTCTCTCAAGTGCCTACCTAGAAGCTCTGGTATTTTATTGTTTTATAAGCCTGGCAGAGAAAATGTAGTGTTTAGAACTTCTATCACAGATCAGAAGGAGACTGCATTTGTAGTAAGACCTTTAAGATAAAGCCAATCTCTCCCTGGGCTTGTGAGTTATTTGCTACCTGTGCTTTCTCTCCATCATTTTGTATTTGCTGCTTTTCTTGTTCTGTAACTAAAATTCTGATAAGGATTTAAGGGTGGGCAGATTTATTTTAGTTCTTAGTTTAAGAAGGAATATAGTCCAACACAGCAAGGGGGAAGTATGGCCAGAGTGTGACACAGAAAAAGGAGGGAGTAGGTGATCTAAGAAAATCCCAAGGCCCATTTCCTCCTGCAAGAAGCAAAACTGGAGTTGTAACTTGGCAAAAGCCTGGGAAGGCAGGTGCTGAAACAGTGCACCACCTTAGTGGGCTGTCTCAGATAAGTTGGAATCGAGTTGATCCCACTCGCAAATGAATGAAATGGTCTAGAACAGGGAACTGGGCTTTGAAGTGGTCAAAAGCCCACCACCGTGAAAGTGAAATGACAGGGGACTGGAATCAGCTCCCAAAAGGTCCCCTGAGTGTAACAGATAAAAGAAACTTTGAAAACAGGCTTTGGTGCTTACAGGTTCAAAAGGTAAGAAAGGCTGTTCAATTTCAGAGCGTGCAGAAGGCAACCTCATTTATATGTTCCCAGTTGCTGAAGGAAGAGGAATTCAGGTTTCACATGTGGAGCACAAAGTATCAAACCCAGCATGCAGTAGGTCTTCAATTATAAATGTTTGTTCTTTTTCCCTTGAAAGACAAACCATATAATTAATACATCCTTAAAAGAGATTTCCCAGCTCTCTTTTATTAGCTTCCTCTGGACCATCAGTCCCATTACCTTCAGCAAGCTCATTACCTTCAAAAGGAATTCTTTATGTGAAGGGTTTGCAATTAGGGAACCAGAGAGAGCTCAGCACCTGTAAAGGGACAACAGAATCCACCTATTGAATTGTCTGTGCTTCAGGGACCTGTCATATCAATAGTTCCCAGTATAAATGACAAATGTATAAATCTGGTCATTCCCTACATTAGCTCATTTCCTGTTTGGAATATTGGCCATGCATTTTTCTGAAAACTGGAGCTTTGGAACAGATCACCCAGTAACTAGTGCATGGCTTTGCTTTCGCTTCTTTGTCTTCTGCTTTCTTTTCACTATGGCAGCTATTAACTATCCAAAGTAGAAAAAAATGCCTCAAAAGCACACTTCAGTTTCAAAAGCAGGGGGCAGGGTCCAGTTTCTTAATGAGAGCCTCCACATTTTAATTCAGATGAAGCGAGACTAAATTTATCTTGTTGGAAACTTGAACCAGTCTGCCATGCAGTTCAACAGTTCAGGCTTACTGTAATTAACTGTCAAATGAGAGACTGGGACGATGCCGAGAAATGCAAGTGTGTCATTGTCAAAAGGGATTAAATGCTGAGGAAATTTTGCAGCAGAAATGGGCTTTCATGGACACATTGCTCTCAGTCAATAGTTCACCTCATAAACAGCAGCAAGAGCAGGAGGTTTTCAAGCCCAGAGCTTGAATCCCCATTAGTCCCCTGTGCCCTTTCTTGTTATCGCTCATACTACTGTCCTAGGAACATTAATTCAGGGTTTCTAGTACTCTTGTCTCTGATGAACTTTCTGCTGGAATTTCAGTGCACAAAGAAAAAGGGACTTTGAGACTTTGAGTGGTGGAAACAGTTGCACAGAACTTTCTTATGTCAATTGTGCGACTCCTCCCTGCCCTGGCAGAATGTTCCACACACACACACACACAATTTCTGAATTTCACCACAGTCTGTGCAGACCTCAGCAAGCCATGCAGAGGTCTATTGGATGAATGCAGAGGGAGGGTTCATGCAATCATTGTCATCACCTCAGCAAAGCAAAAATGCTCTTTTTGATGAACAAATTTCCATGACAACAGAAGGCTGTTCGGCCTACAATGACCAGGTTAAAAACTCTTGACAGGTATCACCATAGAGATTGTACTTAAGACAGATATACAACTATTTGCTGGGTGGGACATGAACTGCACTGGAAATCTCCAAACTGTGCATACTGGATTGGGAAACTTTAGAAGACCCATCATGCAGTAACTCAAATAAATACAAATGTATACAAGAAAATTAGTTAACATAAAATAAATTTATTTTCAATTAAAACTTAAAGGTCTGGAAAATGATAGCTTTTGACTCCAAATATATAAATTAGAGCATAAGTTGCACTTTAGAAGCTCCAGTTAATGCTGCATTCATTTTACTATTTCATGACAGTCATCTCTCATCAGGCAGCCTTCTTATCTTATTGGACATTCAAATAAAAATAAAATGCAATCATTTTTAATTAAATTGGTTAGTTATACCTGAGCATAATAATTTGCTTTTAAAAATAACCATTTACAGAAATTATAACATTAACCACATGTTATTGAAAAACACAGAAAAAAAGCCATCTACTTGTAAGAGGAAGTACAGTGGAAGTATGCAGAAAATAATATATATTAACATAATATTTAAAACTTTTTCCACATAAGAAAATGTGTTTGATGGATCAAGTAGAAGGTAACATTTTTTTAAAAATGAGACAGTTTGGGGATGTAGTTTTATACTTCAGCAATTGCCTGGTTTGTATAAAACTCTGGATTCAAAATAACTAAAGCCAATAAAATAATTCTACTTTATTTGCTAGCATATAATCACATTTAAAAAGAGTTTAAGAAGCTGGGAAGTGATATTGAATGCCTTTGCTCCAGAACTCGCAAGTAGAGGCAGAGGATCTCTGTGAGTTTGAGGACAGCCAGGGATACACAGAGAAACCCTCTCTCTAAAACTAATACAAAAAAAAGTTTAGGATCTACACAAAATAATGTTAGTTTCAGATTTAGTGTGGTAATATAGACTTACATTGATTTTTTTTGTCTCCATTATATCTGATATATATTATTTATATTAATAGGGAACCCATCAAGAGAGAAGTGATTTATATAAAAAGAACACTGTGCTAAGGAGTCAGAGGACCTACATTCCTATAGTCACTTATGTTCTAGTTTTCAGTTAGTCCTCAAATTTATATGCTAAACAATTGTAGTTTTTTTCTTCATCTTTAAAAAAATGTTATGTATTTATACTTGTTACCTCATTTTTCCCACCCTTATCCTTTCTACAATTTCTTTCCATATTGCAGGGAACCATGCAGTTGGATTGGCCTACCTGCCTTGGGAGGTATGTGTCTAGTTTTTCAGATTAGAGTCCATGGCTCCTGGGCGCAATGTGCTTTTCAGTTCCTAAAATACCAATGCACTCCCTCAGGCGGTGAAACATTCAGACTGCTTTGTGTTTTTGTGCATTTTTCCCTTTGAAATCAAGGAAATGTTAAAATTTGACAGGACAATTGGTTTTAGGCATTAATCTTGCATACCCTGTATAGCTTGCCAACATCCTTGTATCCTGGCAACTGCAGCTATTGATCCTGCCAATTGGCATTATATTTTGTTTGTGATAATAGGATTTAAAAGTCTGATTGCTCTAAGTAAAATTGTCACAGCCTAGGTTGTGCCATGACCCCTTCTACCTGGCCTGATTTCATTTCTCTCAGCCACATGAGGTGGCTTACACCACACCCCTCATACTCCCCCTCAAATAATTTTTTTACAAATAAAATATAGATAGATAGAT
>NW_004949137.1:589370-597794 GCF_000317375.1 Microtus ochrogaster | reverse complement strand
CCTGGATGGAGGTGGGTGGTCCTTGGACTTCCCACAGGTCAGGGAACCCTGATGGCTCTTCAAGCTGATGAGGGAGAGGGACTTAATCGGGGGAGGGGGAGGGAAATGGGAGGCGGTGGTGGGGAGGAGGCAGAAATCCTCAATAAATAAATAAATTAAAAAAAAACAAATAAAAGTAGCACATATAAAGAAGGACTTTCCACATCATCTCCCCTTTTCTGTATAAATAGAAAGGAAGGCTTTAACTTTAACATAGTAAATTTTCATATAAAAAATCAGGTATCAAGCAAGAATTGTAGCTAAAATATTTATTTCTACTTTATCTTTTATCATAACTAAGGAAAACTATGACTATCTATTCTTTGACTTTATAAAAGACTACAGAAGGATATAATAGTACCTAAGTAACAGGAAGTACATTGTAAGCAACTTCCAAAACTCTAGAATTGACAGACACTTCCTGTACAGTCACCCAAAGTTCTTCTGTAACATTGAAGCACCAATCATCAGCCTACAGGCCCTTAGTATCCAGCACTCTTTTCCATGAAGCAGGAAATTTCAAAGACAGTTCTGCCTATATTGGCAGTTTGTCAGTCACTTTCTTTTTTGTCCTACAGAATGTCTGGCACACTCTTTCATGAAGCAGGAACCCTGAGGGACCATCTCATCTTTTGGCATTTCCAGAAGCCATTTTTTTCTGTGGATCTTGCTTATACAGTTCATATAACAAAACATCAAGCAGTCAAGGTAAGAGCAGTTTCATGCCCAAATGGCTAGCAGACTCCATAAGGAACATCATTGATGCCCCATTTTCCTTCTGAAGCAATTGGTGCTGCCAGAAACAAATGAGTCGCATTATCATGAAAAATGCTAAGTTCTTAAATATTTTAAATGCCATATTCTGTTACTCTTTGAAAGATTTGAAGAATACATATCCATCTGAAATATATCTCTGTATATCTAGAAAACCTACCTAACATGACTACAAGCTTGACTATTATAGATGACCATCTATTAACCTATATTTCTTAATTACACATTACATTTTTAAATGAGCTGCACAAACAAAATACTTTAATATATATAAATTGACCTTAAATTTGTATCAATAAACCAAGATCCATACCAATGCAAAGTAGAAAGTATTTGGGGATTTGGGCATAGTTTTCTCCAAACAGCTTCTTGTTTTCTTGTTGGGTGAAGTAATTATAGTGGTTTCAATATGCAAGACAAATCTTTCTGTATATTGTGAATCACTGAATATATTGAGGTTTTTTTTTTTTTTTGTAAATCCCTTAGTACCATGAGAATAGCACATAATTCTGCCTTTTGGACATAATTATAAGGAATTTGTTTCAGTATATTTAAATCTTCTGATTTGTAGCTTGTCTTTTCTGATTTATTTGCATCATTATAAAATGTACAGACTCCATTTATTGATGCATCACGTACAATTTGGGGAAGGTTCCAAATAGTTCTCTTTATAAAGTCAATTCTATCACTTGTGGAATAATCACAATTACTCTCTCCTGAAAAATTATCACAAGCCCTTTGACAGGGTTCAATGTCTTCTCATAACTTTTTAATTTCATCAGTAGTAAAAGGCACTAAAATTTCTGCTGGGTCTATTCTTGATAGTTGACAGAAATCTCAATTTCCTTTTATAATTAATTCAAAGACATTTTCCACATAAGTTTATTTTTCTTTTAATGTGGCTTATGCAGTTAAAAGATCCATTCTAAGATAATATCTTCCCTCAGTTTTAAAATTCCTGTAGTGGAAATTCTAGAAGGCATGTATGCCTCTTCAATAATAGTTAATTCTTTCTCAGCTTCAGCTGTTAATTCCTTTGGACTATTAAAGTCTTTGTCACCATCTAAGGTTTATTTAAAAATGAACTATTATATCAGGTATTATCCCAATAGCTGGTCATAGACTGGAAATGTCTCCTAACAATCTTTGAAAGTCATTAAGTCGTAATTGGTCTCTCCTAATTTGTGCCTTTTGTATTCTCATTTTCTGTAAACCTATTTTATAACCTAGGTAATTGACTGAATCTCCTCTCTGTATTTTTTTCAGGATCAATTTCTTTTTTTTTTTTTTTTTTTTTTTTGGTTTTTCGAGACAGGGTTTCTCTGTGGCTTTTAGGATCAATTTCTAATCCCCATTTAGGCAAAACTTTATTTACTTCTTCATTCTTTCTAGATAGCAAAATGTCATCTATATAATGGCAAGTTATAGACTTAGGAAATTGCTTATGTATCATTTCCAATGGCTGACTTTCAAAATATTGGCACAGGGTGGGGCTATTGAACATTCCCTGTGTGAGGATGGTCCATTGACATCTTCTAGTAGGCTGAGAATTATTATAAGTAGGCACTGTGAAGGCAAATTTTTCTCTGTCTTTTTCTTGTAAGGGTACAGTGAAGAAGAAATCTTTAAATCATTTAAAGAGGCCTTCCTTTAGGCAAAAGGAAAACCAAAGAAATTCCAGATTATAAAGGGCCCATAGTTTAAATTACCTTGTTGACAACTCTTAGATCTGTCACCATTCTCCATTATCCAGATTTCTTTTTAACAACAAATACAGAATTCCAAGGGCTGATTGATTCTTCAATATGCTGAGGATCTAGTTGCTCCTGCACCAGCTGTTCTAAAGCCTATAGTTTCTCTTCCATTAAAGGCCATTGTTTATCTCATATTGATTCTCAGTTAACCATTTAGTATCTTATAATGTCCTTCCCAGAAATGTGAGTTTCTGAGACTGCAGGAATGTTAATCTGGGTATTCCATTACTGCAACAAGTCATGACAACATAAATTCACCGTGATATGAGCTACATATGGCCTCAGTTTTTCTCTCTGTCCTTCTTGCCCTATGTGTTCAACCCATTTTGTGCTTTGTTTCATTTGAGATAGGGCTCCAATTTCTTCAAGTTGAACGTCTGCCTCTTGAAGAGACCAATTCAAATGCCAAGATTCTGGATTAATGACAGTCACATCCACACCTGTGTCCAGTAATCCCTCAACTACAATGTTATTTATACACACTCTTAGCTTTGGTTTTTGATCATTTATAGAAGTCTACCAAAACATATACTTCCTATTACCTATTGGAATTTTTATTCATCTTTCATGTTTATCCCATCATTTAGAACACTATGTTTTTGTTTTGTTTTGTTTTGTTTTTTCACAGCAGGCAATGGACATTTTAATTTTCTTGTTGTGACATGTCCTGCACAGTGACTGGGAATGACTGGACCAAGTTTGACTTGGGGCCCTGTGAGAGGCCCCCCAAGGAGTAGTGTCTGAATGGTATCAGATTGCTTTGTCTGTCTTTTGTTCATCTATATTCATTGGTCCAATGTCAGCCTTTGCTACATCTCCTACATAATCCAGAAACTTGAGACCTTCTATTTTTGCCATTCCTAGATGAGACATTATTTCTAGGAATGCCACAAAACACTTAAATGGTGTTTATGAATAACCAACAGTATGCTTCTTGGTGGTGGCAGGGACCTTGAAACTCCATGTAGTTGTAGCATTAAACATGGCTCCTGCCAGTACCTCTCATAAAGCTAGACTCTCAGAAGATAATTAATGTGGTGGATACAGCCATCAAAGCCACAGCTTTAATTCTAGTCATATCACTTAGCAAATTAAACACTTGTGTGGTCAGAAAAAGAGAGATATCCAATAAAGATAGATTCAGACCAAAAAAAAACCTCTAAATGGTTAACAGTATGTTTAAAAGTAAGTGTAGGCTTTTGAGAAGAAAGAAAACAGATAACATCTTTAGAAAGAAAAAAAAAAGAGTAGTTGGGTATGTGGTGGCACACATATTTAATCCCAGAACATGGGAGGGAGAAACAGGCAGATATCTGTGAGTTTAAGAACAGCCTGGTCTATAGATTGAGTTCCAGAACAGCCAAAGATACACAGAAACCCTATCTCATAAAACCAGAAATTAAAAATAAAAAGTGAAAGAAATGGTGATGGCTGAGAAAGTAGCAAAAGCTGCTAAAAGACATTTGATTATAAATGTTGCTATATTAATGCAACATATATATTTTGAAAATGCTTTGACTTCAAAATTTAAGTCAAAATATATGTTACTTTAGAGAAGAAGCTTAACTTTTGTCCCCACAGGAAATGAGAGGCTGTAGATTTATTCTAAGTTAAGGAAAATAAGGTTTGATCAAGGAATACACCCTGAAAAATATCTGGTAGGAGTGATAGCCCAGATGATCCAATGTTTTCAGAGGACCTATGTTGGAGTTTCCTTTGAGTTCCACATTCAGAATAGCCTCAGTACTTCTGGCTAAGATGATCAAGCCTCAAAATATTCCAGTCAGGACATGACCAGAATCCTAAATTTTCTTTAGATCCCCATAATATTATCAGTGCACCCAATCATCAGGAAGTAGCCTAGGAAACTATGCTCACATTCTCAAAATAATGGGTTATAGGTGTTTGTCTTTGGTTAGAGTGTTGATTACAAATTGTTATTGATAATGGTCAGGAAAAAAGCTAAACAAAGGAGATTAGATTCAGAGTTCTTGTTATAAAAGGAAAAAAGGTAGGGGGAGATGTGCTGTGGGACAATTGTCTTGTACCCTGTAAAGATCTGTTACTTGTATTGGTTTAATAAAATGCTGATTGGCCAGTTGCAAGGCAAGAAGTATAGGCAGGGTGACCAGAATAGGAGAATTCTAGGAAGAGGAAAGGCTCAGTGTGTAGCCATCACCCAGATGTAGAGAAAGTAGGATGAGAATGCCTCACTGATAAAGGTACCAAGCCATGTGGCTAACACAGACAAGAATTGTGGGTTTATATAAGATGTAAGTGTTAGTTAATAAGAAAGCCTGAGCTAATAGGCCAACCAGTTTATAATTAATGTAGGCGGTTGTGTGTTTCTTTGGTTCTGAATGGCTGTGGGACTGGACAGGACATAAACCTCTGTCAACATATATATTCTGAATCCACTTAGTATTGCTCATAGGTTATATTCTTCGAGTTTTAAAGTAAACTGAAACCATAAAATATGAAAGTAAATGGATTGAACTAAAAAATATTATACTAAGTGAAGTAATGCATGTCCGGAAAAACAAACACCATGAGTTCTCTCTCATTTGTCATCCCTAATTCTAAATCTTCAGATATGAGTATTAAGCTTGGAGTAAATGCAGACAATGGGAAAGTATCTGCCATTAATGGAGCCACTCTGGTTCTGTCCATCAGAGTTAGCCAGGTCAGCATCTTCCCATCTTTTGCCTTTAACCATCTCCATCTTTCTGTTTTAAAAATGTTATTGTAGATAGCATGCTGGTGGGTTTTAGGATTTCAATTCAAGTCTAACATAATTATCACTGCCTTATATGTGGTACATTTGTACATTGTGTTGTTATATCTAATTTTTAACTAAATTTAAATTGATAAGCTGATTACCTTCTGCTTATATTACATGTCTGTACTGGTCCCTTCCTTTTCATTCTTGCTCCACTTTATCTTTAAATTTCATTACTTCTAAATTAGTGTTGTTGACAATAATTATAAACTTTGTTATTTTGCAGGTTTCTCCAGAAACTTAAAACAGTACATTGTTAAACATTAATAAATAACACATTCCACATCCAAGTCAGAGAAACTTATAAAAGGTATCTGTATTTATGTTTGTTTGCCTATACTGCCTGTACATAGTGCAGACACTCCATGATTCAGATGTTATTTTATGGAAATATACAAAATATGGTAAGATTTTACTAGTAAGAAAAAAAGGTATCTTATGCAGGAAACTATGTCATTATCTTGGTAGTGTCTTCATTTCTGTGTGTAAGTCTAGCTGTTCTTGCCTAATGAACTTCCTAAAACATGACTTGGAGTGCAGATCTGGTAATAAATATGTATCACATTTGTATGCTTGAAAATTTCTAAAGAAAATATGAAAGTTGCAGACATCTAACACCATGCAAAAAAGCATTCCAGCTTACAGAGTGCAGATTTGATATTCAGTGCTTATTTAAAGTCAGTACTTCCCATTTAGAATCTTTCCATTAAAGCTCATACTTCGTGAGAAGGAGCAAATGGCACTGACTTCGTGATAGATTTCACAGAAATTCATTTTAAGGTTCCACTGAGCTAAAGTAAATCTACTTTTTACTCATAAACTGCATTAAGAACATTTTTAAGGAAGCTCTGCATTTTAGTGGAGCAAAAGAATATAATGATCAGAGAAAGGGACAGGCTTCTTGCCACCTACATTCTAGTCCCAGACCCCACCCTACTTGACATCACCCCCTGTTGACCTTACTACTGTCCTAGTACTCCCATTGAAATACACCACAGCTTGCCTAAACACTAGACAGTTTGCTTCTGACTGTAGCCCCATCCTCTCTCACTTTTCTTACAACAATTATTTCTGTGAGAAAGCTTTCACTGTTATCTTTTTTCTGTACCTTTAACATGTAAATCTTCTGACCTAAAAGTCATTCCTTTAAAAAATGATTGTAAAGAAAGATATCATATCTATATATCAGTCTGTGAAAGAATGTGACCCAGAGCTCAGTACATGACCATTTCCAAAGATTGTGTGTGTGTGTGTGCTGTATGAGAATTATATACATGAAAATGAATCATTTCAGTTGGCTATATTTACAAACTAAGGAAGAAAAATAACATAGTCTTACATTGTGTGAAAAAATAATTGATTAAAATCCAACATTTTTCATCATTTAAAAAGTTTATCTCCACATAAATTAACAGTAGAAGAGATGTACCTTAATGTGATAAATGTTGTCCTTATAAATGTGCAAGATTTTTCTCCATTACTGGTAATGTAAAACATTTGCATACTGTCATCACTCAGATTTAAAAACATATTGGATGATCTAAGAAATATTATACAAGGGGTGATGGAAGACTCTGTCTACATCAGTGTCTCTATATAAAACTTAAATTATGAAGAGTTAAAAGGGAGAAATAAGACTTACAGATGGTAGAAAAAACATGTGAAATCTAAAGATGAACTATAATTATTAACAAATGGTTGCTTGATTAAGCTTATAAATTGAGATTACTTTTGCATGTACCAACAAGAAACAAACTTTCAAAAGTACCATTTATGTAAGTATTGAAAATACAAAATTTCAAGGACGTCACATGGAAATTTATGAATAAAATGCTGCTTAGAGAAATTAAGGAATTTTTGAATAAACAGAATTATATAAAAATCCAATGTTTGGAAATTTTTAATATGTGATATTTTCTGTCAACTTAACTTTTGAAGCATAAGTCTGTTGTTCAAAAGACATTAGCAAACTTTTTGTGACCTTAAGGATATATCCACAGTCTTAACCTCCTCCAAAGGAGAAATTTAAACAGAAGAACTAGAACATTATTCTGTTGTTGTGATAAATACCATAATGAAAAACAGCTTGGGCAAGAAAGGTGTGGCAGTGTCCCCTTTGTCTTTGCTGGCCATCATTTCAAGAAGATAAAGGGGTAGAAACAATGATTGAGATCCTTGTATGGCCCTTGAATATGATGATGGAGACAAACCTCTAGAACACAGAACTCGGTGAACCAACTCAACTTAATTCTAAGGTATAAAGAATATATAGGATTGGGGAGCCTGGGACAAACCCTAATTTGCATTAAGTGGCATGGTCCGTTAATAAGGCTTCCTGCACAAGTCTTAGTTATCATGTGTGCAGCAGGGGCGCCATCTAGCAGGACCTGAGATAAGTCTGGCATCTGGCTTTGAGACAACTTCCAGATAAGGTCAGTCCTCCTGACTCAGGGGCATTCTCCAGATAAGGACAGGTAGAGAGCAGGAAGTTTCACTGTGTTGGGAAGGAGCCTTTAGGCTATTGAGTTTTTCAAGCATTTGGAAAAAGCTGCCAGGCCGCAATAAACTGCCACCTCTGACCAGCCAGCAAGGCCTTCCAACAGAAAAGTGTTGCTTCACTTTCCAGGTTAAAATACATCACTGAGGGAAGTCAAAGCAGGGACTAAGGTAGGATCTTGAAGCAGCAATCATGACAGAATATTGCTTACTGGCCTACTCACACTCACTCAGTTTCTTATATAACCCACGACTACCTGCTACAGAACTGCATGATGCAAAATGGGTAAAGATAAGATAAGAACTCGGATAAGAACTGGGGATCAAGAAAATGCTATGGCAACATACTAACAGGCTAGTATGATAGAGATGATACTGAATTGTAACTTCCTCAGATAACTGTGGGATATGTCCAGTTGACCCTTGAAGCTAACAACTGAGAAAAGCATGTTTTTTCTTTGAACATGGCTTCCATCTTGGAAGAGGAAGTTTAGTGGAACAAAGAAGCTCAGATCATGTTGGTCAAGGAGAGAGAGAGAGAGAGAGAGAGAGAGAGAGAGAGAGAGAGAGAGAGAGAGAGAG
>NW_004949137.1:578214-589270 GCF_000317375.1 Microtus ochrogaster | reverse complement strand
AGAGAGAGAGAGAGAGAGAGAGAGAGAGAGAGAGAGAGGGAACGAGCTTGAATGAGTGCAGATACTAGAACATCTTCAAAAGAATTTCCCAAATAACTCACTTCTTCCACATAGGTCCTTCTTCCTGAAGCTTCTATCATCCCCCAAAATAGGAGAACCAGGTTGGAACAAGTGTTTTATGTGTGACCCATATTTCATATTCAAGCCATAACATTCCATCCCTGACCCCTAAAGGCTGATGGACATTTCATAATGCAAATTATATTTAGATCATTTGCAAAAATCCCCAAAGTCTTAGCTGTAACATCACCCAAAAGATCGGCTGCAAAGTCTCTTTTGAGAATCAAGGCCAAGTTTTTAGCTGTGGCATCCTGTGACATTTAAATACATGCCCCATGCTTCTAATTTGGAGTACTAGCTTAGAGTAAGCATCCCATTCAGAAAAGAGGAACAGAGAGAGCGAAAACACGAATAGTCTAAAGGTAAATCAGAGGTTAACAAAGGAAATGCTACATCACAAGGACCCATGTTGTGCATTTGGGTTTATAGTGCCATGATGTGAGCTGTCATGATGTGCTTGAACAAGATTTCTATAGCCTAGCATTTGTAGTCAACATGGCCCTTCTATTGGTGCTGGTAATTTCTATTCTTGGCAGACTTTCTATGTTCCTGGCATATCTTGATGTCTTCAAGGCATCTTCTACCTCAATTTATCACTTTGCACTTCACCCTTTCAGGGATTGTTTTGGCAGGAATTCTAACACCTGTACACATTGTATGGACATCCAGGCTTTCCTTGAAACCTTGAGAAGCACCCATGATCACATAACCCTCGTATTAAGATGTATGCAATGTGAGCATCACCTGGACGATGTCTAGTTACGCTATCAGCTCCAGCAGTAACCAAATAGCATTTATCTGGGTGATCCATTTTCATATGTGCAAACAGGGTGCTCAAAAGCCACTATTTCTCAAGAGGATGTCTTTCAAATGAGTTTATACCCTACAAGTTGGAGCTTGAAATGCAAATGGCCCGGCCAATTCCTGGGAGAGCCTCAAGACATCTTTTGTATCATTCCAGCACTTTTCCTGAATGGCCCAAACCTCTTCAGAAGCCACACTTTCCTCTGTCCCAATTCTGTGCATTTCTGACCAAACTGCAAGCTTTGCAAATCTTCCTTCTCTGTTATATATCATCAACAGTCATCATAAACCTAGCTAAAAGAAGCTAGAAATGATCATGCCACAGCCTGAGTGCTTTACTGTCTTAAGATTTTCTGTCAGGTTTATTATTTGTCACCATTAAACTCAGACTCTGACAAAATGCTAGGGTACGGTCAAAGCATCATGAATAGACAATGCAGACAGTATAACACCCATGCCTCATGACCTCTAATCCAATATGTAATGTCTTTATTTCCAATCTGAAAGTCTTGACGTAGAGCCCCTACAGCCTACATTTTCCTCAGTATTTGGATCTTCTAAGCTTTTACCTGAGCCATTCACTCAGCTTCACTTACTGCATTCTGGGCTTCTCCAAATTCTCCTTGCAGAACAATACCAAAGCCTTAGGACCACGTTACTCAGGTAAAGTAATGGCAACAACTACAATCTAATGCCAAGTTAATGTTTTCATCACTGTGGCAAAATATCTGAAAAAAAAAAATAGAAGGAAGGGAATATTTGAGTTCACATTTTCAGTGGTTTCACACCATCCATCCAGAGAGGCCAAGGATCAAGCAAAGTGTGCCACATCATAGTGGCCACATATTCAGAGTATGGTCTAATATTCTAAAACACACTCCACAGCAATGTTTTACCAACTACATGGACCAACTAAGGCCTATCTTCTAAAATTATCTTCCGATTAGTGCCATACACTGATGACAAGGCACTCAGCACTTGCATGTATGGTGACAATATCAGAGGCATTACTTAAACACTTCACAGCACAGAACACAGTTTCTGTCCAATAAGTTCCTTGAATTCCTGCTAGTTCAGACTACGCGAAGGTCGAAGTGACTTTGTGGAAAGTACCTGAGTTGACTCTTAGTGTTTGTGAAAAAACTCAATCTAATAATGCCTGTTGAATATTTATATCCCTGTATGGTTTATAACATCTTTGTTTTCCCAACCTTTATTATTACTTATGTATGCTTCTCTGTTCAGTACTTAGCAAACCCCGAGGCTACCCAATAACAGTGTAATGTTCTTCACTTCAGTCAATGAACTTTAACAGAAACCAATGCATTTTAACTGAATTTTTGTTTATCTCGAGGAGCATATTTTAATGGAATCAATACATTTTTGCTGAAAGCCACATGAATCCATTGGAAAGAATACATTGTTACTGAAACCAATATGCAGCTTTATAATGTTTGTATGTTTTAGGGTAAGCAAAGGCATACATTTTAGCTATAACCAATATATTTTTGTGGGACTAATACCAAGAAAGCCTCATTTCATAATAAAGTCAATTCATTCTTACACAAGTTAATATGGTATTCCATATTCCTGAGCCTGTGGTTCAGAATTAATGAAGGCCATTATTTATACTGCTAAAAATGTAAGTGTTTCTAGATATGACATTAAAATAAAATTAGTTTTAAGGTATATATTTATTAAGCAAAAAAAACTACTGGAAGTAAAGCAAAGTTCCTTGTTTATAATCTATGTTTAGATTTTTAAAGACATATATATATCCAAATATATTTATTATAGCTAGAACTCAGTTGCTGAAATTTTAAAAATTTATTTCTGTTTAATTAAATACTTAAGCTTCAGGAGAAATTGAATGTTAAGCCATTTACAAATTTACAGTCTCCAAATACTCTTCTTCATTGCTCAAAGAACAGAAACTCTTAAGATTCTCTCACCAAACCCTTCCCCGCTGAAATACATTAACCCATAGAGAGCATTGCTAATCTTAATAGAGAGCATTGATAATCTTAAATGCATAAAATAACATTAAAAAATAAATTTAAATAATGACTTGGCAATAAAATGGTCAAAGGAAAACATTAAAGAGGTGTTAAACAAAGCATGTGTCTCTCTGTGTGTGTATTCTTGTTGTTGCATATCTGTAGTTACCATTACAACATTCTCTTAGGTTGTATGAAGAAAGCCTATTTTCTATTTCCACATTGGCTTAGTGTACTTCATCTTTAGCCCAAACAGAGATGGAAAAAAAGAACACATTTTGTGCAACTAACATTTTAAAATTCAAATGTGCTTTTATTTAGAGAGCAATTGGTTATTTCCCAAGACGTCACTTAATTGAGAGAATAACCTTGTTCTATAATTTATTCAACTTCAAATCTAAGGACAGTTTGATTCCCCAGACATCTTCATTGCCTTTCAATTTTGTCTGCTAATGACATTTCAGGAGGTTAAAAAATAAGGGAAGAGCTATATTATTGTAAATGTTTTAGCTGTAACATACATCATATATAAATACACATATATGTTTTAGGAAATCATGAATCATGGTTAAAAGACAAATATTAAAATGACATACAAAAATATTTCTAGCATATTTACTTGCTAATTATATAACCAATGAAAAAATTCTCAAAACACTTAGTTGACTTCTTCAATTAGGAAAGGTACAGAGAATAAGGGGAAGTTTTTATATTCTCAGTAAATAAATAAATGAAACACAACTCTATGGAGTAAATGCGAAATTAAAAAATAGAAAAACAAATTTCTACTGTAAAAGCAGTTTTCCAAGTCCCTCTTCGACTTCGAAGCCTCGTTGTAAACCTGTATTCACTGCCTATATTCTCAGCTCCATGAAGATCTAACCTCGAAACTGTTGTTAAGCTCGGAGCTTATTTTGACTCACGAAGTCCAACTCAGCTGCAGTGCCGTTTCTTATAGATGAGATTTTATTTTCTTTTTGCAACATATCTTCATGATTCCCCATTTTCTGTGTGTGGGTTCCAGAAGCAGGAACAGTGATGGAGTGTTAAAGATGTAAAGTACCAAACTCAGGCTTTTTAACCTATGATGTATGGACTCCCAACTTTACCTGTGACTCAGAAACTGAACTCACTACAGCCATTTCTCATACCACCACACTGCTCTTCATACTAGCTAACCTTGGAGCTGACTCCTCCAAGCTCTCCCTCCATTCTCGTCTACAGGCATCCTTCTCTCTTGCATTCCAGCTTCTACATCCACATGTACTCGCCATTAACTTATTCTGAAGTAGCTTTGATCACTTTCAATCATTGGGTATAATTTCATTTAATCCAGTTAAGACTGAGTATAACCATCATCACCTCTCCACAGATCCTTTAGTACTTCAGTACTGTCCAGTTATTAAATAACTATTAACCTATCTTAATCTTTACTCACATCAAGTAAAACTCTTTTTTGTTTTCAAACCTTCTCCATTAATCCCTCCATCTTGAATTCATTTTGTTAAGTTCTCCTCTAGTCCTTACTCAGCAACAACACTATTGAAAGTAGGCTGTCCAGCACTTGCATTTCAACCAAGAAGAACACAATGAATCAAGCAGAGTTTAGATAGTTTCATAGTCCTACCACATTGGCTTAACCAGTCCTCTGAGACCCATGTACAAAGGCAGGCCCAGATACCACACTTATATGTCCCTCAACTTGAGGGACTGTAAAATAAGCAGATCTCATCTACCATGAGGCTCTGCCACACCCATCACTCCCCTGGGATACTGTTTGGAAGAATGTCCTGATGAAGGTGGAAGCATCTCTAGCTGTCTACCCTAGGTGACAGCAGGAATGTTACATCCTCTGTCTTTCTTGGAGGAAATCACTTCATGTATTTTCCCAAGGATAGCGAATAACAATGATTAGCCACCAACAGTCTTTGCTTAAAGACACGTAGAAATTCCAAATCACAGTCATTCCAGTGTACACTTCCATATTCAGCTGAGATTTCAATTGTCCTAGCTTCAAGTCCTGCCAGCGTATTCAGCTTCTTTTGGACCCAGTCTCACCACATATATCTTTCCAGTTTGCCATACAGGTTACTTAACCCTCTTGCTGTCCAGGATTTCACAGATATATGTAAGTAACACTGGGAGGCAAACCTTGTAACAACAGAGATAGACGTCAATCAATTTAGTTTTAGTTAGGTTTACCTGGCTCCTCAAAGTCCTATGAAGCCTTTTCTGCTCTTTGTGCACATCTTTTACCGCTGCTCACAATGATGCCTCCAAATATCAAGCTTTTGTGCACCCTCGTAACATTATAAAATCATCTGCTTCCTGCATAGCACAAAAGAATCATCTACACTGTAGACCAAATGACAACAGTGGGCTCCTTCTCATTTTGCTCAGTCTATAATCTTTTCTCTCATTTTAACTGCGAATTTTCTCAACAGAAACAGCTCTCACCTCAAGGAACTGATAGAGATGGCTTATTCTGGAGCCAAATATAAGTGTCCAAGGTCTGGAAACACACATTTAGATTTTCCTAAAATACTATGTTCTAGTGTAATAGCAGTTCCATGAAGTTTTAAAGAAGAAGAGTAAAGAAAATAATAAATCAAGACACTTTCCAAATGCATTGGTGGGCATATCAAGTAGAAAGTCTACAGAAAATTAAAAAAAAAAAACAAAACACTCTACTGTAAACCTTGGATGGTGGAAACTAGAGGTGTGTTTATACATTCTAAAGAATTGTCCTAGCAAGTTATATACAAAGGAGGACAGCAAGTGATGACTAAGGAGTTAAAGATGCCTAAGATAATTTGGAACTGGACTTGAAACATTCCATCCTCTCCACATCATTGAAGTTCTAATCCATCAATCGTTTTTAGGTCACAGCTTCTTTGATCAGTTCTTGTGCACAGAATCCCCCCATCTCTACTCCTCTGAGTACCACTTGCTCTCAGATCAGAGCCTCATCACCTTCTTGTTTCTAATAGCACCAAGTTGTCTCTATGGACCTTATCCTTCGATTATTACTGGACTTTCAGTCCATGTAATCTGAAACACCTGACAGCAGATTTAAACAGGGCGACTACCCACCCATTTCTAAAATTCCTCTCTTTTCTGATTTTCTTAGATCTATTAACTCTGCCTTATTCCAATGTCACTCCAGACAGAACAGGACACACACTGTATAATTTCTCCAGCCTAATTTTTAGCAGCTGCAACCATATTAGCTACATATTTCATCCTTTGATGCTTAGAATTTTGTGTCTATTCTGTATGTCTTCATTCATTCTCCATTCCACCTCTAAGGTGATCATTTGTCAAGAAAAATTTCAGTGGGTCAATAGTCAGGTATAATCTCAATTCATTCATTGCTTGCAGTGTAAAATTATACTTTAAAAGGTATCACTGTTATTCTTTGCTTCCTTACCTTCCTATTCTTTCAGCATCTCTCCCTTTCTATCCAATAATTTATTCTGTACAAAGACTGCCTAAGCTTTCCTGGTCCAATGGCCCTTTGTTCTTATTCTCATCCTTTGCCCATCTTCCCATCTGTGAGTGCACAATAAACAGACAATCAAATTCCAACTCAGAATGAGTATCATCATCTCCTTTGAGTGACACAGATAAGACTCTATGTGCACAATCTGAAAATATTTGTGAAATTTTGTGTTGGAGACTTACTTTTGCTAGCTAGTCCTCTGTTTCTTTAACTTAAAAATCAGGATATAGAACAGAGAATGCCTGATACAGCACCAGTACATCTGGACACATAATAAATCATGTCATCACTAGTAATTTTGCCATTGTTGATGTTCTCCAGTGTTCATCTCAATCTCTAGAATCTTTAGGTATTGTATAGTTCATGTATGAATAATTTACTATTGTTGTGCATACACATAACAATTAAGAAACTCTTGTTTTAGATCACGTGAGTAAATTGGGAGCATGGGGACCATGGGAGAGGGTTGAAGGGGAGGGGAGAATAAGAGAGGGGAGTAGAGAAAAATGTATAGCTCAATAAAATCAATTTAAAAAAGAAACTCTTGTTTTGACAATGATTCTATTATTTATTGTTTCCTCCAAATAACTTCTAAAGTGATCTTTCCAAATAGATATTCATTAAATTTTTATTGATTGAATTTCTTGGTACTTTTTCATTTCCTTGGGAAAGGCAAGAATAATTATTTCATATATAAATATATTAGTTCTCTGCATGACTGGCATTCACAATTTCACATACATAATAAATTTATAGGGTCTATGTTTGAATTCAACTAAATCTTATTACATGCTATTTAAGAGAATTTCAATAAGAAATTATATTTTGGGCTCTTTAAAGTAAACCAGTGTAGTGCACTAAAACTTTATGATTTGTTTTTAAAGCTTTTGAGAATACCATTTGTTGTGTACAGTCTACGGTTGAAGGCTCCACGTTTCAGTCCTGAACACTTCTGAATTTTAAAACATTAAAGATGCATGAATTAAAAAAATAAGTATTTGTACATTTAGTCAATCAAGAAAAAGCTTTAAGACCCAAGTTTGGTAATATAGCTTTGTGTTATTCAGACAATGACGTGACTGGAATGACAATTAGGTGACATAATCAAATTACTACAATGATGGTTAGGTCATCCGAAAGATATCCTCTTGTGATCCTTCCAGTCTCTGCAACCATGCTGAACTACCACTGTGCTGACGGCATTTGCTATAGCTTCTGTGGTGACGGTGACAATGTCCTTTATTATGGGAGGCAATAAACTCATAGTCTGAGTTGTCAAATATTCTCAAAAATGATCTTTTCTAGAGAAATTACAGCATCACCTTTGACCATCATTTCTAAGTGACGTCAGTCAATGCTAACTAAGTAAGTGTATTTCACCCATGGCAATCACACCAGCACAAACTACTGGAAACAACATCTACAACACCAGCAGAGACTCCAGCACTGGAGACAACATTGACAACACCAGCACAGACTCCAGCACTGGAGACAACATTGACAGCACCAGCACAACACCAGCATAGACTCCGGCACTGGAGACAACATTGACAGCACCAGCACAGACTCCAGCACTGGAGAACAACATCGACAACACCAGCACAGACTCCAGCACTGGAGAATAACATTGACAACACCGGCATAGACTCCGGCACTGGAGACAACATTGACAACACCGGCATAGACTCTGGCACTGGAGACGACATTGACAACATTGACAACACCAGCACAGACTCCAGCACTGGAGACAACATTGACAATACCAGCACAGACTCCAGCACTGGAGACAACATTGACAACACCAGCACAGACTCCAGCACTGGAGAACAACATTGACAACACCAGCACAGACTCCAGCACTGGAGACAACATTGACAACACCGGCACAATCTCCCACTGCTAAAGATAAAGACCATAGTTCACTTTCATATCTCACAGTATGCATTCACCTATAAAACAGACTGTTCTTAGGATATTTTCCTTTCAGGGTCACAGTGTGTGAGCCATGGCAAGTCTCAAGAGCTTCACAATTAAAACCATGGCTCTTCCTCTCATCCTGTGCTAGAGCTGAGATCTCAAATGTAATAAGGTCTTGAAATTTGAACAATATGCAGTGCCAAACTATGGCAATAGCTTTTAAATTACTTTCCTTATTTTCTACGTTTTCTGAAAAAAAATCTAGGCAATCAAAACATATATCATTGTAATCAATATAATATAAATAGAGCTTTTCAGTGACACAGATGGCATGGTTACAAATGACCTCCCAGAATCACTAGAGTCTACTTTTTGCCAAATTTGTAGTCACCCATTAATTTGAAACTACTTTTAGTATTTCTTAACTCTGAAAAGATTTAAAGATTAAGAATTAATATATATATATACATATATATATATATATATATATATATATATATATATATAATATATGCATGGCTCTTTTAAAGCATTTGCCATAATAATTTGCCAAAGAAATTAGTTATCCAGGTATGACATATAGAAGAATGCTGGAGAAGTAAGCCAAGGACAGGCTATATAAATTTTATTCTCAATTGAAAATGGAAGCATTAGAAGATAAAATTGTAACACTTTAGGGGCTGAGGCAAGATAATTACATGTTATAGGCCATAGTAGAATACATATTGAGACCATGTATAAAAAATAAAAACAGCAGCATCAATTTCAGTTATTGATCTAGTCTGTGTGCCATGTACCATATAAAATAAAAGACAGTGTAAAATTCAAAACCTATTATTCACACAAAACAGTGGATGAAAAGTGGAATTGTGTCAGAAATTCCCTGAGGACTCCTGAAAGATGTGGATCATTTTAGTACTGAGGTAATGCAAGAGCCAGGCACAGTGGAGTGTACCTATTATTCCACAATGAGAGACTGAAGCAGGAAGATCTTCAGTTCCAAGACAGACTGACTTAGATCATAGGACTTTGTCTCAAAACACAACACATTTAAACTTGCAAAAAGTGATAGATTGTCTGATTTTGATTTTTAAAAACATACAAAGGATTCAGTTTTCCTAATTTCTAGAGGTCGTTGGATGAGTCACGCAGTGTCAGTCAGTCTTGCAGATAAGAAAATACAGTCTTCTTTGAGGTGACATGACATATGGAAAAAAAAGGGCTAACTTTAAAGAAAGATGAGAATGACATAAGGAAGCCAACAGTAGGAAAATCCAGTGCTCGCACACAGACTCAGTATAACATAGGCTCAGTAGAGATCAACAGCAGGTCCGAAGGCCTGCGACCTGGGAATAGGAAGAGTTAGAGATCCGTGAAGCAAAAAGCTAGCAATGACTGCCCAGAACATTGAAGAAATTCAAGATTGTGAGCTATGAAAGTTCCTTTAAGTCGTCCAATGAGTTGGAGTTTTATTCTAAACTGAAACTGGAAACCACTTAGAGGGTTGGATGCAAGTGAAGAGAGTGACACATTTATAGCATTTCCCCCTCTATAGCTAGGGAGGATGGGCACAACACCTAGTGCAGAAAGACAGCATTGTAATTGGACTTCTATAGTGGGAAGAGAGACAAAGGTAGCTTGGTCTTAGTTGCTCTATGGAGTCTGCAATTAATATCTAAACTGCAAATATGCTTTCCAAAGAATTTCAGTGATATATTCTCATAATGACCCAAAGACAAACTCATCATTTCATCCCCAATTTTAATATCACTAATGGTAAAATTGTAAGTGATTTATACGGGGTCACACAGCTATTTGGATTTAGAAGGTGAGCCCTGATCTCAACTCCGTGGCCACAGGCTAGAATAACACTTAATAACAGGCTTAGAAATGCTTTACTTTTAAAGATTATAGAATTTTTTGAGTGGATTGAAAACAAATAAGATTTCTGGTGATTTGGGGATTTTGGTTTTTTGTTTATTTTTAAAATTTTTTCAAGTTAACTTTTTGAAACTTGTTCAACAAGTAGACAACAAACATGGCAACAACTTCAAGTTCTTAACATGGATGTTCTTTCCACAATAGTGCAGTTAGTCCATCACATAGTGATTCTCAGACAGAAAATAAACAGTTATATTGGATATCTCGAGGTTGGCACTAGCCTCAAAGATAAATACACAATTATTTTCTCCATTTACTAAGTACCTATAGAATATCTATTTGCAGGAACTGTCACAGATGACAAAGATTTAAAAGTTAATGTTATAGTATCTGCCTTGTAGGAGATTACAATCAACTGGGAAGGTTAAAACTGATGTCCTGGAACCATAAAGGATATGGCAATTACGAATGAAATCATAATTGGCATTTAAGGAAAAGCAAGAAGTCAAACTTTTCCAAACTTTGTTCTATGAGGTATGCCTGATGTTAGAAGAGTACTCAGAGAAAAAACAAAACAACAACAGCAAAATAAGAAGAAGGAGAAGAAGGAGGAGAAGCAGAAGGAGAAGCAGCAGAAGCAGAAACAGAAAAAGCAGAAGCAGGAAGAAGAAGAAGAAGAAGAAGAAGAAGAAGAAGAAGAAGAAGAAGAAGAAGAAGAGGAGGAGGAGGAGGAGGAGGAGGAAGAAGAAGAAAGGAAGGATTCTTGAATTAGCCCCGCTGGCAGGACTGAGTTGACACTTTTTGTGTGGGTTCCTGAACTAACAGCCCATAAAAC
>NW_004949137.1:509005-578114 GCF_000317375.1 Microtus ochrogaster | reverse complement strand
AGAAGAAGAAGAAGAAGAAGAAGAAGAAGAAGAAGAAGAAGAAGAAGAAGAAGAAGAAGAAGAAGAAGAAGAAGAAGAAGAAGAAGAAGAAGAGGAAGAAAAAGTCTTGGATGTATTTAAACAACTGATATGTACATAAAGCAATAAACATGACTAACCTAGAATACACACAGAAGAGAAGAGAGTGTTTTGGCTACCATAGGACTATGTTATTGTTATTGTTCAGGGGCTAATGGATACTAAATAAACAAAAACGAGTCCCTCTTACAGAACATTGTCAGCATATTAAAATGGATAAAAATATTGCCTCAATTTAATGTGGTACAGAACTAGAGTTTAATCTGTGAAGTCTCTCTGATCACGTTGGAAGGTCACGACAATAACTTACTCAGATTATGTGATGACAGTTCATTCCAGACCCTTTTCAAAAATTCCATTACACTGAGAATAGTGATTTGAGCATTTAATTTGCATCCCCAAAGCTGTATCATTTTATAGGCAGTACATGATTTGATTGGATCTGTGGAAACCCAGGGTTACCTATTGCTTAGTTGGGGAGGGCTTCACTCCAGTCCCCAGCATTCATTTTTGGAATGTTGGGTGGAAAGTTCAATTTCAAAACTCTCTGCCCTGAGAGTTGCCTCAGTCCAAACTCCACCTCTGAGAAAGCCCACTGAACAGTGACCTCTCCCCAGGGAGGGTCAAGACCATTCTCACAGGTTGTTTAAACTGCCCCCCAGTGAATGAACATGTGGCCTACCTTCTTCTGTGGTCTTTCAGTTCTCTGTACCCTCTAGGTCTTTTTCTGGGGGTGGGGCAAACAGTAGCACTGGTAGCCATTAAACTTGGAACTTTCTAATTAGGTTTAATGTGGTCTGATTGGGATTATTTGCATCAGCAGAGAGGTGTGTTGGTCAAGAAAAACACTTAAGACCTATATGCAGTGGTTGACCATCGGTTCTTTACTATCATTGGCTATTTTCTAGTTTTTCTTCTGTTCAGCCTTTCTCATTATTCCAACAGTAAGGTCTCAAGTTCCCAGAAAAACTGGCTAACTGAGATGCCTATGAACAAATCAAAGTGGATCTGGATGCCAAGTTTTCCCAGCCTATCTCAGTTCCTACCTGTTACAGGGTCTTTCTTGCTGGCTTACTCTACCACCTAACCTGAACTCTGCACCTTTTTCCCCAGATCCTCTTCTCTATATAGTCCAGACATTTTGACTGTATTGGTCCTTTCTCCCTTTTTCCCCTAATTCCCTTTGGCCTCCTGGTCCCCTGGTCCTCTGGTTTCCTGGCTCTCTGCTTTCCCCTCTGGCCTCTCCTGTTTGCTCTGGACCCTCCCAGATGCCTCCAGTTGTGCTCTCCTTTTTATCTATAACAAACCTTCTCCTCCAATCACACCTATAAGGACCCCAGTCCTCCCTTTCATTTCTTTTTTCATTCACTAACCACTAACTACATTACTACGCTACAAAGCTCTATCAATATGATATCACTGCAGAGCGAGCCTCCAACAGGACAGAAAACAGCTGAGGAGTGTCATTTTCCTTTGATCACAATTTTCAGAGGAAAAAAAAATACAAAACAAAGTAAATGCTTAATTTTATTTTTATTTTGTTTATTTACTGATGCTGGTGATTGAAATCAGCACAATGCCACTGAATCACTCCATCACTGAACTACACCATTAGCCCCAAATCATAACTTTTAAAACTGAGTATAACAAAACAGCAAGAAAAATAAACTATTAAACCCAAAACATGAAACACTCTTTGTTTACCCCTCATGAATTTCTTTATACCTTAAGCTGTCTTCCAATATAACGGAAGTCATATTTCACAACATCTCCTACTCTACACTTATTTATCCTCTTTTGCCATTAGCTCATTTAGAAAAATGTATCTTACTTATCTTACACCCCTGATTCCTAACCAAGGTTATGTTCACATAGAAAAGTGAAATAATGGGTAAAAAGATAAAAATACATCATGTTATTTGGCTCCTGCATAGCATCCATTAAATTGTAGCAGATTCAGAGAACCTCTAAATACATAGTGAGAGGCTAGTAAAGGCCTTTGGGAGAATCCCAATCAGCAACAGATACTTCCTGTACCACCTGAAGATGGTGACTGGAGATTCTGTCTTCTAAGACCATTTATTCATCTTTAAGAAGAATAAATTAGAAATATGTTTGTATTCCTGAACTGACATGCCTGGCTTCCTCCCATAAATTCTGGTTGTATTCCAAGAGATTTCTGAGAATAAATATGTCTCTCAGAAGATTATAGATTATCAAACCTTGTCCCTGCCATATTTTACTTTACACCAAAGTGTTTACAGTAATAAATTTTAATAAAATATAGACAGAACCTAATTGAAATTGCTCAACATAGCAACAGCAAAATGATAGCTTTTGTCAGGGGATACTAACCCTTGTTTAATCAAAACACCGGAAACAAGCAGGCACTATGGTTTGCATCTGTAACCCCAACTACTTGGGTACTTGAGGCAAGAGGATGAAAAACTCAAGTCTTGCACTGACAACCTAGCAAGACATTGTCTCAGAACAAAGTTTAAGCCACTGTAGAGCATCTGCTTAGCACATGCTAGGCCAGTCCTGGATTCAACCCCAATCCTCTCGTACTGAGGAGAGGGAGAAATGGGAAGTGAAAGCGTACTGTTGTACGTCTTGGAGTGCTAACAATATACCCTCTGGTTCTGTAAGTGTGGGCACGGTGAAACCATGGAAGAAGAGCACTCCATGGGTAGAAAGAAAGGTATGCTGGGGTTTCAGACTTCCAGACTGTTGACTCTCCGTGGTGGGAGTGGGGAACAAAAACAGTAGAAACAGAGGGGAAAGCCTTGTCAGATTTAAAAGGACAGGTAATAGAGGGAAAGGTGTGTGAGCCAGGACCAGATCATCTGGGGGTTAGAGCCACAGGAGGTAGGGTGTGGGCCAGAGGGCTAATGTGGGGACTGTGCTCTGTGACAGGTTTGTTGGATTAATTGGGAACTAAATACTCATCGTCTCCAGGGTAGCCAGATTTAGGTAGGAATTTTCTCAGGGATGCAAGCTGAAATGGTCAGAATGACACAGACCTTGTAAAGTTTAATGAGAATAAAGCAGGATTGTGTAGACATGGAGTAGAGTGCAGTAATGGCTCCGGCCAAGGAGAGCACTGACAATGAGGGGACTTGAGCAACAGTATGATCAAAATTAATCACCTTGATTTTCATTATCGATGCCGGACATGACAGTAGAGGTCTAATAGACGCTCATAGAGCAAGTCAGCCTTCAGGTACTTGTTCTCCAGGTGTGCTCTGGATCCGCAATCAGCAGAGTCTCCAGGTTCAGGATTTTCTCACAGAGGTTGGAGCAGAAGCTAGCAGCTAAAGCATTTGCTTGTGCACAGCTCATTCTCTAAGCTGGTGTTGTGTGGGAGAGAGTGAAGCACCCGTTCACACTCTGTTTGTCCTTCCTCTGGGGTCCCTTCACATATAATTGCTAAGGGCAGTCACACAAAATGTAAATCTTCATTTCTATGTGTCCCGGCTGCTCCCACCAGTCACCTGCACATGAAAGATGTTTGTCTTGATTGCATCTCAGGATTGAATGAGCAGTCAAAAACTGCTCTCACCAATGCTTCATCACAGGGGCTACAAGCCTCCATGACAGGACTCCTCCTGAGGCAATAATGCATCCCCTTCCATTAGTGAGAAGCATATAAAAGGTGTCAGAACTGCTTCCCTGGGACAGGGGCCCCCTCAGGCAGGCAGATGTGCTATGTATGAAGAGAAGTTTTCAAAAGCTTTCCACACTCTCTGCCTGGGGCAGAGCAAACAGGGCTGTGGCCATCAAAGACAGCTGCTGGCCTCCAGGGCTGATGGGTTAGATACTGGATTGAATTTCCTAGTCTTGCTCCTCCCCACTACACTTGGTTTGTTTGGTTTTGATTTTTCATTTTAGCATGTTTATAAAGTTAGTCTCTTTTAATTTTCTTGCCCATCCATGTGTAATAGTAAAGCAGAATAAAAAATCAGAACTAACTGAAAATGAACGGAATCATCAGGGAAGATCCTGAAGATTCGGGCATGCTGAATCCCATCTTGGATCTTCCCACATGAAAGTACAGCAACACACAATTACCCCCAGTCCAAACAACAGCTCCAGCTACAAGTAATTCGTCTGTTTTCCTTTCTCCCTTCCCACGGCAGTGGCAGTCCAGAAGTCAAGGTGGAAAAGGAGATGTAAGTTTCGACCAAAAGATGATTTTCCCTGAGACTGTACATTGCAGAAGTTAGCAAGAGAAATTCTCTTCTATGTTTTAAAGGATAAGCATTCTGTTATCACATCAACACAACATTGACATGAATACATCTTTTATAACTGTTAATATGTTTCCAGGTCTGTAATTAGTGTTTTTAAGAACATCAATTATACACAATTCTTCGTATTTAACAAAGACAAAACAGTGCTTTCAGGAAAATGGAAGGGTTGTAACTCAGCTCAGAAGGAAACCTAGGATATATCTATTAAGTCTATCAGAAACCATGAGAAAAAGATTCTTCTTTTTATCTACTTTCCATGAGCTTACCTGATATTTGACCTGAAGAGGAGAAGAAAAACTAGGGAAAGAAAAACAGAGCTAATGGAGTAAATCTTTCCTCTAACTAATAGCTCACTAAAGTAACCCAACTCTAAGGAAACTTTGGTTCTTCTTAACTTAATTATCAGTTAGATCTAAAAAGACCCCAAGTGGAAAACAGGGTCTTCCCGAGAGTCCCTATCCCCAAGATTACAGAATAAGTACCCAGATCTCCACCAAGATTCTGATATTAGTTCCCCTCTGTATTTTGTCCAGTTGTAATTTTCTGTGATGGTCTCCATCTATTGAAAAGAGAAGCTTTTTTGATGGCTGAGAGACACCGTGGTTATAAGGTAAATATTTAGAATATAGTTAAGAATTATTATGCTGGTTCAGTAAATTGATGATAGAAGATTCTTTTCTAAGACTCATGACCTCACTAACCCTGTGGAACTGATTAGGCTTTCAGTACCAGGCGTGGTTCACCAGCAGTCCCGGAGACTTGCAGCAAATCCATTTCATTGGTGCCATGACAAAACTCCTGAACCAGGTTTTTTTCCTACTCCCACCACTGGCTTCCATTGGTAAGTCTCCCCCATTCTGCTATGGTTCCTTCCTTCAGCTAACATCATGTTTGGACTGACCCGGGGTCAGTCAGCCATTCTGCACTGCACATTCTGTGCTGTGCATCTGATAGATTCTTCTTTTTCTTTTTTTTCCATTTCTTTTCCTTTTTTTTTTTTCTTGCCATAAAAGGCCACTCAAAGCGGCCTCTGGCTTCTCTGGCTTCTGAGTCACCCCGACCAGATTCAGCCAGGCCATAGCACCCCACCTGGGGTCAGGGGATGCCCGGCCCATGGGTCTCTGTGATGTTCACACTGATTCACACCCCACCACAGTTGAGAGACATCTTACAGTGTGCCTAGTGGTGTTTCGTGGGTTTTCACAATTTTAGCTGTGTGTAGCAAGCTGTCTATATCAGTCTCCTGGCTTTTTTCAGTTCCAATTCCAGCCGTGGTATGGTGCAGTTCTTTGGTTCCAGCCTTTTGCTCCCCTCTGTGGCTTGTGGCAGGGTGGCTTAGCCACAGGGTGGGTCACATCTCTAGGTCTCTCTTATTAAGCTTAAACTCCCTACATCTAAAAAATTGTGACTTTTCCCATACAACATGTGACCACTGCCATTTTCACTGGGGTCAGATGACTTCATCACCATCTTGGCTGAGAGCCAGGTCAGGTAACTAAGTTCTGAGATCTTTACTGAGGTATTCCCTGCCTGTTTCTCCACTGTTAACTCTGTTACCTTACCTCCGAACCAGGTCAGGTGACCAGGTTCTCCCATCTTTACTGAAGTATACCCTGCCTTGTCCCCTGGTTTACTTATGGTTGTTTTTTTTTTTTTCACTAAATTCCTCTTGTTGACTCTGTTACATGTGTTTTGCACAGTGGCATGCCTTTGGTAGGGCCCACCAAGAGCATCCACTTGGCCTAATTCCTGTTCACTCTCTCTGTATGTATTCACATATGTAACTTAAATACACCTATGATTAATGTTATAATTGCTCATTGCATCTCATTTCAGACTACAAAAACAATAAGTCTCAGGTTTTAAACTTGTATGTACTTTTAAGTCTCTTTTACAAAAATACCTTATATTTAACCCAACCCTCATTTAGAATATATTAAGATGTTTTCTACTATTCAGTTATGCCCTTAACCTTCTATTGCAAGCAGTTTCTTCTTCTTTCTGTCTTTTTACGAGTGTGTAAATCTTACCTGTTAAGTTGAGAGCCAATGTGGTCAAGCTCAGACACAGCTCTTCAGGTAGATTCTATACTGTAGTTATACCTAATAAACAGCCCTCAACTGCTCAGAGATCTGGGGAATATGATATAGATATTTAATCATTAAAAAACTTTTCATAACAAAAAGAGACAGGTTGGCTCCTAGTGGCACTCTACGTCCACCAAAGAAGACAAATGGGCACAGAACAACGTCCATCCACAGTTCACTTCAACTGCCAAGCGCTGACCACTGGGAAAAACTGCCTTGCATCTAAATTGAAGATCTCCTAATGTGAACAGAATTGCTGGAATCAGCAGCCTAGCTACTCAGGTCAAGGTAGGCTTGTCTTCCTATAGATTTCTCAGCCCACAGGATTTTCTAGAGCCTGGCAGGCCTTGCGCTAAACAACAAAAGGCAAATGTGAACTTCAGCGACCATGGAGGACTCTGAAGAGTAGCTCTGGGTACCAACCAAGTAAGTTCTCTGTCATTTTTTAATCAGTAACTCAAGTAAAATTTTATCCTTCTTAAAGATCTCTGATGCAGTTTGACAGCTGAGAGGTTTTGTCATTTTAAAAGGACAACCTTACCAAACAAATTTCAGATCAAATTTCTCTCTCATGCTGCCTTCCATAGTCTTAAAAATACTTTTAATTGTGCAAAAATATCTGTAACAGTAATTCTGACATAAATATGCTACTTTTATACAATGTATATGTCTAAAACTTCTGTTTTCTTGTGAAACCCATAGAAATCTTATACGTTCCAGGGAGCCGAACTGAAGAATCCACCTTAAAGAGGTCAGATACGTCCCCCTCAATTCCCTGGTCCTAATTATTTTTTCCCTTAATTTAACTTTGCCCTCTGTTCTGTCAATACCTCAAACAGGTATAAGATACACTGGACATTTCCATACCACAAACGCCAGGACAGGAGCAAAGAGAACAGCTATGCCAGGATTTGGCCAGTACCCAGCCTTCTCAGGTCCCCCCAAAGACAACACCCACAAATAAGCAGGAAGAAGCCTTGAGAATCCATTGACCCAATTCCTTTAACCTGTGGTGCTAATCCCCCACCTTTTATTATAAAAAAGAGATGGGAATATAATGTTCTGACTCTTTAAGAGACAAGCCATGCCCAGTTTCTTCCTGCTTGCAGCCTCTGCCCCACTCTCTCTCTCTTCCTCTCCCCTCTCTAGGAGAGGCAGCCCCTCTCTCCTCTCTCTCTCTCTCTCTCTCTCTCTCTCTCTCTCTCTCTTCCTCTCTCTCTATCCCTCACTCTCGCTCTCTCTCTCTTCCTCCCTTCTCCCCCTTTTCCTTCCCCTCCATAACCCACCGTAATAAATGTCCAATTTCATTCTGTATGGTGTGGCTATCTCTGTGTCTCCCACCCAACGCCTATCCATTTGTTGCTGCCAAGGACCAGCCACCTTCCCTGCCACGTGGTCTCTGGGACTGGCTGCTTTCAGGTCCCCATTAGTCTCAGAGACTCGCAGAAAATCCATTTCAGGTACCACTGTTTCACCTGTAGGAACATCTTGCCATCCTAGTCATTGTTTTGGTTTATAAGTTGACTGCTTCCATCCTTTAGCTATGAAAGGTCCAAGAATAAGAATATAAAAATGCAGATTCCAGAAATAAGAATATAAAAATGAAGAAATATAAAGTTGTAAGCCTAGGAAGATGAGAACAGATTGTCAGTAGCTTTCTCAGCAGCTTAAGGATTAATTACTAACAGTGGGTTACTCTGCTTTACAACCCATAGCTCTATTTGCAAGGCTGAAGCTTCTCTCTGCAAACCGAGAGCCTAACACTCCTGGCCATCCTTAATTAATGACAGATATGAGCTGAGTTAACTTTTAGAAGACAGATATATGACCTTTGTGTTATTCATTTTCCCTGCTATGTGAAACTGGTTGCATCAAAGAGGAGAGCACAGGGTTTTAGGAAACACTTCACTACCTGAAAGTACCAAGGAAGACAATAGATTAAGTACAAACACTGAAAAACTCTGTTAATGAAAGTTATATAATAAGGCAATCTGTTTTTGAGTTTTACCTGATATTTTTAAAATTCTTTTGTTCAGACCTAATGCTTGGTGTCCCTACTATAAAAAGGGTTCAGAAACCAGCCTTTGCCACTACCTTACAGAATCCATCTCTGGCTGTGGTCTCAGCAAGTTGATAAACTTTTTGTGCCCCATGGAGATTTTTTTATTTTATTTTTCCCTGGAATCTGGTTTCTGGAATAAAGTTTGCTTTTGGTTTTATGGACTGTTCAGACACAATGGATTCATCTACAAAACAACTCCTGTACCCACAGCTCAGAAAACATCATGGAAGAGAGGGCAATAAAGATAATGGGAAGTCAGGTGATAGTGGTACATGACTTTAATCCCAGCACTCACTCAGGAGGTGGATCTCTGAGTTCAAGGTCAGCCTGGTCTACAAGCTAGTTCCAGCACAGGCGCCAAAGCTACATTGAAACTCTGTCTTGAAAACCCAAAAAAGAAAAAAAAAAGAAAAGAAAAAGAAAAAAAAGATTTTGAGAGTCAGAGGACCAGAATGTCTACTCTGTGATCATTTCTACTAGAAATGACAGGGAGCACTCATGATACTTCAATAATATGGCTGTTTAAATAGTACCTGGAGAATAACAATAGATAGGTTAATCTGGAAGGGTGAAATCTCATGGGACCCCCATACCTAAACAAGATCTATGGGCAAATAAGGGCTACTTAAAGTAGAAGAGTCTTCCCTGAAGATCAGCCCCTAATTTATTGTCCATTTTATACAAATTATATAACTATTTAATATATATATATATATATATATATATATACATATCTGTAATATATATGTAACAAAGTAAAAGAAGCCATGAATTAGGGAGAGAACAAGGTGAAGGCACATAAAAGGGGTTAGAAAGAAGAAAAGGAAGGAGAAAATGGTGTAATGGTATTTTAATTGAAAAATATTTAAGATTCTGATTTCATCCCTAACACTTAACAGGTGTTCCATAGGTCAAGATTTTTTTTCTTTTTTTTTACATTTTTTTTTATTGAGAAAAGGAAAAAAAAGAATCCGCCTCCTCCCAGCCTCCCATTTCCCTCCCCCTCCTCCCATCGTTCTCCCCCTCCCCCTAGCTCCTCTCCCCCTCCCTCTCCAGTCCATAGAGCAGTCAGGGTTCCCTGCCCTGTGGAAAGTCCAAGGTCCGCCCCCCTCTGTCCATGTCTAGGAAGGTGAACAACCAAACAGGCTAGGCTCCCACAGAGCCAGAACATGAAGTAGGGTCAAAACCCAGTGCCATTGTCCTTGGCTTCTCATCAGCCCTCATTGTTCGCCATGTTCAGAGAGTCCGGTTTTATCCCATGCTTTCTCAGTCACAGTCCAGCTGGCCTTGGTGAGCTCCCAATAGATCAGCCCCATTGTCTCAGTGGATGGGTGCACCCCTCTTGGTCCTGACTTCCTTGCTCATCTTCTCCCTCCTTCTGTTCCTCATTGGGACCATGGGAGCTCAGACCAGTGCTCCAGTGTGGTTCTCTGTCTCTATCTCCATCCATCACCAGATGAAGTTTCTATGCTGGTATGCAAGATATTCGTCAGTATTGCTATAGGATAGGGTCATCTCAGGTTGCCTAACCTCAGCTGCCCAAGGGACCAACTGGGGACATCACCATGGGCTCCTGGGAGCCACTCCAGGGTCAAGTCTCCTGCCAACCCTAAAGTGGCTCCCCTAACTAAGAACTGTGGTTCCGTGCTCCCCTATCCAACCTTCCTCCATCCCACTCCTCCTGTTTCCCCAAGTTCCCCCCTTCTTCCCTTCTAACTTTTCTCTCCCCATCTTCCCCTACCCCTATCCCACCGGACCCCCAAGATCCCAACCTTCTCCCTGGCAATTTTGTCTACTTCCCATAGCCAAGAGGATAACTATATGTTTGTCCTTGGGTTCACCTTCTTATTTAGTTTCTTTAGGTTCACCACTTGTAGTCTTCGTGAATAGGTCAAGATTTTATTTTCTGCTCTGATAAGACTATTTTTGTGTGCTCTCTGACACAAATGTCAACTGGTTCAATAAGCTATAAAATCTATTCAAAAGACTGAATTTAGGAGATGTTAATGCCAATGTAAACCATAAAGGAAACTTTTCATGTTAGTTTTTATTGGTCACATTTTAATTGCCAATGGAAACATTTAATACTCTAGTTTTAAGAATTTGTGAATACAAACTGAAAATGCCTCAGATGGAAACAGGCAGAAGGGTTCTACCACTGTTTATCATTAGGAGCATGCCAAAGAGATTGATAACAAGACATATGAAGAGTGATGGACCTCTTGAAGAGAGCCAACCTCTATTCAGCTGATACTCCAATCACAAGAAAAAGGAAAAATATAATATAGTCTGGCAATTAAAAAAATATGATAGAAATAAAGAAGTAAACAAAAGGAAGCAACATCTCAATCTTAGCCTCAACTTATTTGATAATCTCTTCTAAAGTTTGGAAGGCTATTCCATAATTAAGTGGATGAAGAATAACTTGAGTGCCATTATCTGATTAAATCCAGTCATGCTGTACACTTGCACAGTCATCTTTGTAAAGTTGTATTGTGTTAGGTAGCACACATGTCAAATAATACAAGTGCCTAACTGAAATGTTATGCAATTTAATTAACCCAAAAGATTCAATGTTTAAAAATTTGCTTAGTAGTATTATTATTTTACATCCTTGGTTAAATACTAGACTTCTTTCATAATTGCAGGTGGAGACAATGATTCCTGCTTCATAATTCGAGTGCTGAATATTCAGAGTAGCAACAGTGAAGCAGTTTATTTTACAACCCTGTAAAGCCGGGTGTTACAGTAGTAAAAAAGACAAAAATGAACAATGTGTAAATTTGCAACAAAGCAGTGGTTTTTGTGTCCCTGATTTTTTTTCTCTGCCCCCTTTAGTTGTCTTTGGCAGAATTCTCTCGAAGGCACAATCTCCCCAGCATATAGTATTGCTCCCAGATTTACCATCATATTGGGTCAGGATGTAAATCCTTATCTAGTGTGTATCTTGGAACCTGAGAGTCCCTACTTTTCTAAGTAGAATCAGTCTATAGACTGGCTGTAACATTTCAACTTTAGGGTAAACTGAGGGTACCCAGACCAGACAGCACTGGCTGCCAGCTAAGAAAGGCAGGGAACTATTGGCTCTTGCTCACCTATGATTCTTTGACTCTAAAACACATCTCATACTGAAAAGTAACCATACTGGTTTATCTGTTCTGTTAACTTAATACTTTATAGTTGGTAGGAAATTTTATTATTTTCTACTAAATTGTCTGAAGAACTTTGTTTTTCTGTTGAGGGCAGAGGTACAGTAGTTCCTATCCACTTCTTCTGCCTTTCTCTACATTACTGGTAGTGTTCTAGGAGAAACCAAACTTCCTTCAGTCCTAATTATTAGTGTTAATATGTATACTCAAGCCCAACTCATTGAGCAGAGACATCTATTATCAATGATGTGTGAAAGGAGATATGTAAGTCAATTGTGAATTGCATAATTGACTGCTTTTTCTGGAAATATTGGAAAAGAATTGGGATCTCAAATCTACAGATTTCTCTCTGGCAACAAAAGAGCCTCGAACTGTTCACGGACACCAAGTAAACCTAGAATAAAGACTGCCCAGACAAAGTCAAAGTCACAGAAAGAGAGACAGGGACAGAGTGTGCATGGGGATATTAAAATATATTAATCTCATTTGTTACTTCATAATATAATTTGAATCTTTAGTAAACATCACCCAAGAGAAAAATGTCAAGACCAACTGTATTTTGATGATTCTCCCACCAATGTGTTTTTGAATACTGCAAGGAAGTATTAACTTTTCTACCATGTAGATTGTTTAGAGCCCCTGTTCCTTCTGCATGAGATCGACTCTATTTATTCCCTAATTAATAAATTCTTTCTTTCGGTTATTTAACAGTCAGTTACATCTCACACCCCTCTAAAGAAAGGAAAGAGAAACCATGTCCAATGTTAGTGGAATCATACACTCTTCACTTACGGATTTTATTGTTCTTTATGTGTTGCTGGTAATTTCAGATGCTACAGCAATTAAAGTGTTAACTATGCTATTGGGCCTGGTGATCATTTTCTAGCTGTAGGAGGGAAAGAATGGCATTGATTATTCAGAGAGATGCTCCAATAGTGTCACTTCATCCCAACACAGCTACAGCCTTCTAGTTCCAGAAAGTTCTAGAATCTTAATACATTTGGCTTATAGACAGAAGCTATTACCCGAGACATGCCAGGCTGTCATAACCAGATTGTAGTGAATTTGACTGTTAGCTAAAAATTGTGCCAGAGCTAAGTTTTCTGTAAGATGAGAGGAGCCATACAATACTCACAGTCAGCTTTTATCCCTATCTTGGGCAGTTGATGACAGAGGGTCCTCTAGAAATACAGTCCTATGTATGTTGGTAGACGAAGGCTTAAAAGGGCTGGTAATTAAGAAAACTCAATAGCTTCCAACATCCTCTCAATCTTCGTTTGAACTGTATATTTTACAAGGCAATCCATATAATATGTGTGTGTGCACTGTGTGTGTGCTCATGCATGTGTGTTTGTGTGTGTGTACATGTATGTGAGTGTGTGTGCGAGTGAATGTTTGTGCGTGTGTGTGTGTGTGTGTGTGTGTGTGTGTGGTGTAATGTGTCTCAGATATATACCTGTATTGGACGTGTGTAGCAGATGTTCATGGAAGGGGAATGTATGTCTATGACTGGAAGCCAAATCAAGACTTCAGGTATACTGCTCTGTCATTCTTTGTGTTATTCCCTAGAGCCAGGATCTTTCAAATGAGCCAAGTGCTATGCAACACAGCAAGCCCCAGTAATCTTTCTCTCTCCACCCAGGTTTTGTAACACGGGTTCCAAAGATTGAAATTCATATCATAATACTTGTGCAGCAAGCACTTGTACCCATCTTCTCACCCTCATACCATGTCTATGAAGAATCTGTACCTGACTAGAAGCCCTACTGCCTTCATCTACTGCCACCTTATTCTTTTCCCCCAATAGTGCTTCTTTGCTTTAGGGTAGCATTAACATCTAGCATGTGCATTAAAGAATTCTTAATCCACTTGCTGCCCTGTGATATTTGTGGAAATAACACATCTCCGAACATCTCTAAGCTATTAATAGCACTCAGAAATTATCCCTGTCTGCTACTCCAGGCTTGCTATTTACTGGAAAAACAGACATTCGGAATTCACAGACTGCATAGCTCTTCCTATTTGAGGTGAAAGATTGGACCTACCAAAGGCAGAATAGAAGCAGTGAGAATGAAAGCACTGATCCCTGTGGACAATAATGGTCAACAACTCCCAAACGCAAGAATGAGGGTGGGAGACCCACCTCCACTAAGGGGGACATGTGAGCTATCAGAGTAAAGCCCTCTGATATGATACATGTGAAATAAAGCATCACACTGAATTCCCGGTTCCACAGTGAGGGAGCAAATGAAAAACAAGAATGGAAAGCTGGGTAGTGACCCCTGGCAGAAGATAGCAAAGCACCAAGGATCGGGGAGGTGCGCTGTGTTGGAACAGAAGAGGGGTGTTAATGGAAGATAGTGAAGGGCTAGGCACAGGCATGAGAGATTAAGGAAAAAACATTTCAGCAGAAAAATCAATGAAGGGGACTACCAGCACTCTGAAATCCACACCTGTCTCAGAGAAAGGGAGGAAGGGCAAGAGCTAATGTTATCATTTATAATGCCCTGTGACCTGAGGCTGTAGCCATGAGAAGCAGTTGTCCCATAAGGGACAGCAGTGGGCCACCCAAAGCCTTGGTGGGTCCCTTTGGTGGTGGGAGACTGTGGTGGGAGAGAGACAGATAGATACACCATGCAGAGAGAGCTGGGGTATAGAGTTTATTTAGTGAGTTATGGAGCAGGAAGGAAAGGGGAGAAGAGGGGAAAGAGAGAAGCGAAAAGGAGAGAGGAGAAAGGCATAAGATGCCTCTCCAGAAGAAGGGCAGACAGAGAGAAAGCAACAGCTCAGGTTGGAGAGGAGGTTGAAGACCACTTGCCTCAGTGGGAGGGGAGGGGGAGGTTGGAAGTGGGCAGAGCTTGTCTCTTACAGGGACAGGATACCCAGGTGACAGACCAGGTCAGTAGATTGCAACATTACAGACTAGGCTAGCAGATTACATCTGATACCAAGAATGGACAGATAATTATACCTTTGTGGTGACTGAGGGATGCCTTATTCAGTTGAGCTGTTTGGAGAGCAAGCCCGAAAATCTGAGTTCAATCCCTGGAACCCACATAATGGTTCAAGTAGTGATTCAACACCATGAAATTGTCCTCTGACTCTCAAACACACAGAACCTGGAAGGCATATCTATGCACGCAAGCACGCACACACACACACGTGCACACACACACACACACACACATACACACCACTCATGAACAGGGGAGAGAAAGAAGCAGGAGGAATACACCTTCAATCTGAATATCTACCTTCAAAAACTATCTGGGTTGTGGGAGACCCCAAAACTACATGTTACAGGAAAGAATTGGTTAACAGTCTGAAGTGCACATGACATCAAGGAAAGGAGAAGGGAAACATGGCCAACTTGGGTGTGGAGTGTTTGTGGCTTCTGATGAGAGGAGTGACTGAGGAGGAAATGGGGCCTCCCCGTTAGCTAGTGGCTGGTGGTAATACCCAGCTGGGAAGAGCCCCTCCCCCTGAGAGTCACCTTGGTCTGGACTCCACCTCTGGGAAGCCCGCCTAGTGCTAACCCCTCCCCAGGAAGGGTCAAGACCACTCCCACAGGCTATTTAGGCCGCCACTGAGAAAAAGAACATGTGGTACCCAGGGTTTTGCATGGGCTCCCCCTCTCTCCCTCTCGCCATACTGCTCTGGCCAACCTGGAGTGCTGCATTTATTAAACTTGAGCAACTTTTATTTGGTCTAATCTGGTTTAATTGGAATTATTTGCCTTGGCAGAGAGGCTCCTCTTAAGATTATACCTAACAGATGGTGGTTTCCCATGGACTCAGCGCTGGATGCTGGAAAACCCCCTTCCTGTGATCTCCACCAGTCAAGATCAGCTACAGGTGAGATACCCGTTCCCTTTTTGGATTTTCTGTTGAAGTCATGGATGCACCAGAAGCCTGACCCATCCTGCAAAAGCTGGACTTTCACTGAGATGAGATGTAGGTGTTTGGAGATGTCCCCACTCATTTCTCATGCACCCCCGTTTTTGACTTAAGGGTTGTTCCTGCAGACACACTGTGACAGACTTGAGTCCCACAGCACGGACTTCTAATGGTTTCTTGCAATTCAAAGCTGATTCCTAAAATGCCCTTGGGTGGCCTTTTACAAAAATCCTTTTACATTGGGGATATCTAAGATCTACAGCAAACAAAGCTCTGTAGCCCACAGTTTCTAGAAGCATGCTACTGCCCCACTCTCTGCCCCCTCCCTGTTCTGTAGCTATTTGCTGTTTGTCTTACTCTGGGTCCCTTCCCCTCTCCCCTCTAGCTGTTTGCTGTGCTTCCCTGGCTTTAGTTGCCTACCTGCCTACTGGGATTACTCCTGTCCTTCCCCCCATCCCTGATGTTTGCTGTTTGTCTCATGCAGGAACTCTCTACAAGGGATCCATTTTCCCCTGTCCCTCCACTCTAAAACTATATAAATGTTGCATCCTTATGTTTCTGTTCCCTCTACAGCATCTGCTGATCTTGTCCTTAATGGGATCACCTCTGTGCTTTACTGGCTTTTGCCATCTACCTACACCAGGATTTTTTAAATTGGTCAGCTGACACAGGTTTCTAAAAGTGTTTTATTTGTCTCTCTGTTAGAATGATATGACCACAGTATGTCTGTGTAAGTATGTGGATTTATGTTTCTGTGTGCATGTGTGCTCATTTTAAGATAACTCCAGACTAAAAGAGCTCTGGAAAACACAAGCACATGGGTGACTGCCATTTTGACCCCACCACTATCTTGGATAAGACTACCCACATATATTTGTATATTTGACTTATTAAAATATTCTTTTTAATCTTCTTATATTTACTAGCATTGGTAAATTGTAACTCATTGGATAAAATGCACGTCTAAATTTAGTTTATATGCCCAGTTTAAATAACAGGTAATGGAACCCAATTCTCAAGTACCTTTACAGATCTGAGGGTATGGCATTTAACAAAAGAGCCTCTAACACAGAGACACGCCAGCTTCTGCAGCTCCCTATAGCTCCTCCAAGAAGATATGTGGTTACAGAAGGACCTTCTGCTTCCAGACTTGCCCTTGGCAAAGCCACTCACACAGCAAAAAGCTGCGTTTCACCTCTTCAGCTTCCTGGATGCTTCAGCTAGGGAATCAATTTTATCCTGTCAAGCCAGGTAGATTAAATCTCCCTCCACCCCACAGAAAAATCTTTGGGCCTCTTATACTCAGCAGCTAATGGCAAGCACTGCTTCTAAGACTGGTGATCACCAAGGACCAAGGAGAGGATTTGGGATTGCCTGCGTAGCTAAAAAGATGTCTCGTTTTTGCTCATTTGTCCCTCCCAGATCTGTCTATTGGCATTTGATAACTTAAGGTACTGTACCTTATTTCATCCATGACATTTAATAAAGTTTAAATACTAAAATATACATGTGTGCCTCTTTAATGGGTTTCATAGTCCAGGACTAACAGATTGCAAGTATATCTTTAAAATCCAGAGTTCCTAATTCTCTTTGTTTTTTAAAACATTCATACCCTTTGCTATGACACCAAAATGTAAATCTGCTCCAGTTCTCTTATCAAAAATCAGGTCTGGTAAAAATTAAGTCTCCAGAGCATTTTGCCAATCCCAGACACTTTCAAGAATATTTTACAGATCACTCCTGCTGCCTGGGCCAAGACCAACCTACAACGCGCTCTCCAGATAACACCAAACACCTGCACCAGCTCCTGGGACGTCACTATTGATACCAATTCTCCTGGATCAAGGGTACCTACCAACTAAAGTCTGGTTTTATATGCTATTGTGTCCCAGTTATACACCGAACCTCACCTATACAACCAGGGCACTTTCCCGTCCCATTCTTTGTGGCAATTAATTATTTCCCATGGCTAGCCCCATTTTATAGGGCAAACAATAACATTTTTTCTACTAGCCCCTTGCCTTCTCATCTCTGGTGTGGGAGGTCCTTCTGTCTGTGTGTTGCTTTTATTTGGTTAATGAATAAAGAACTGCTTTGAGTCTATGGTAGGGAAGAACAGAACTAGGTGGGGAAAGCAAGGCTGTATGCTGGGAGAAAGGAGGTGGATCAGAGAGAAGCCATGGAGCTATTGGAGACAGACAGTGGGAACTTTAGCTGGTAAGCCACAGCCATGTGGCAATATAAAGATTAATATAAATGGGTTAAATTAATATAAGAGTTAGCCCATAAGAAACTAGAGCTAATGGGCCAAGCAGTAATTTAATTAATATAGTTTCTGTGTGATCATTTCAGGGCCAAGCAGCCGGGGACCAACAAATAGCCTCCCCTACTTTTACACATCTCCCTCCAAAAGCAGCTGCCTGAGGATCCAGGATGATAGTAAACCAGATGCTGCTCCAGCCACACCTCTCGCTGAGTGCAAGCTCACCAACTCCCAGTTCTCCTCATGCCTGCAGAAAGTAGCCAGACTTGAGTCAAGGCCACTTTATCAAAAAAGGAGCCCAAATCTTTGGTTATAGGCATCACCTCAGCTCACTGTTACCTTTTATACAAAGAGTCTGGAATGTAGTATCTGGCTGGGAAGCCCCCTCCCCCTGTGTGTCACCTTGATCCAAACTCCACCTCCAGGAAAGCCTGGGAGGCGCTGACCCCTCCCCAGAGAAGGAACACATGGCCTCAGGTTTGCCTGGGCTCCCCTTTGTCTTTTCCCTGCCATGCTTTCCCAGACACCCGGGAGCGCTTCATTTATTAAATGTGGGCATCTTTGATTTGGTCTAATTTGGTTTATTTGGAATTATTTGCATCAACAGAGAACTTCCTCTTATACCTACCAGCTGGGTTATCACTTGGAATTTTGTGCCTTCAAGACCACACGAAGCTCCGGTCTATGGGAAGAAACACTAGTCCTGCTTGTTATGTCTGCAGGAAAGCGTTAATTGCTGTATTTATTTGTTTGTTTTATGTGAAATTGGAGGCTCTTTAGGGAAACTGTCTATTATAAGCAAAGCTGTGAAGGAAGTGGAATCTGCCAGCCAGACAGAAGCACTGGGTGGACTCTTAGCCTGCCAGCTGCCTGTGGGTGTGGAAAGAAAGGGAGAGAGAGAGAGAAAGAAGGTAAACATGGAACAGCTCAGATTCTGGGCTATGTTGTGAACCAGCAGGCACATGTAGACCCATACCCACACACAGAGGGGGGGGGGAGGAGATCTGCATTTTTCTTACAGCAAAAAGCAGGTACAAATGGGATGCCTAGATGTTTGGTCCTGTAATTCACAGCAGTAAGGCATGCTTAAGACTGGAATTTTAAGGTGGCCAAAAATTGTATTAGTAAGCAGCAAAAACCCTCACTCTGTCTGATTTTCATAGTACTTCCTGCCCCACCCAGGACCCTGTATTAGGAAGTAAACCCAGTTTCTCCTGCATGGAATGAAGACTCTTTGCCACTGAGCCTTATCCAGCTGTCTTTTTACTTCTTATTTCTGGAAGGTCTCACTAATTTCATCAAAATGACCTTGAGCATTGGCCATCCTATTGGCACAGTTGGCATTGACGGGTCTTTTCTGTTGCCATTACAAAGATACTCTGATGTCTTATTGGAGCAGTAGGATTCATGAGATAAGGTCCTTGGAGACTTTATATCATATGTGAAAATCAAGGTATTCTGTCTCCTCTTGCTACAATACAAAGATAATGTGAGCAGTAAACATACAAGCAATTTTACAAAGATTATGTTAGAAATTATGTGGATACAAATATTAAAGTGAAGCAATGCAAGCAAAAGTCAGCTCTAATGTATTATTGCACAACAGAACAGCCCAAGATAGTATATGTACATTTCAAAGAAACTAGAAGAAAGGATTTTGAATATTTTTGGTACAAAGAAAGCGATAAATGTTCAAGAGGATACATACATGCTCCCTGATTTGAATGTTTGAATACACTCAAAAACACAGTGTTTGCATGTATTTAAGTACCATATGATACTCAAAATATGTATGATTTTATGTGTAAAAAAGGAAAAGTTACAGACAAAAATAACATAAGAAAAGAATATAAAATATGAAACATCAAAAAACTTTCTATCAAAATCAGTAGTATTCAACTGACTTTTTAAAGGTTTGAAATACAGTAAATTAGGATCTGATTTTCTTTGCATGGGGTACAGGGGGTTTTCCCTGTACTTCCGTGGTGGTAAGACATGTCTATCAGAAAAGTTTATTGGGTCACTGACTTCAGCAGAAAAAAATTGGTCAATGCAGTCCTGCTTAACAACCTATGTGTCCTTCATGCAGAGCACTTCTAAAGAGGGAAAAAGGAAAACTGTTTATTCTCAAACTGCCTAATGTGTAGTTAGTAATGACAATGCTAAACAAATACAAAGGATATTTTACCTGTTCCCCAAACTAAAAACAAAATATACAGCAATAATCTTAATCTTGTAATAAACAAATAGATAAGATAACTCTAAAGGAGCAAGGAAAATGAACTTATTTTAAAATGGTCCTTAGCAGGTATAATGACGAAGATAAATTTGAACAATTAGGAACTAATGAAGATTTTCCAAAAATTGCTATTTTCAAGGAATAAATGAGGAAATATTTGGGAAATGTGATCATATATTAAAAATAGGTCTAAATAACAAATGCCTTAGGCAATTATAGAAATTAGCCAAGAAACTCAATTAACGTGGCATTATTTTTCACAACTGGTATAGCAGACTAGATATCTGCATCACGGTACACATATTCAGAAGAGGATTGGGAAAAAATTTACTCATATATTGTTACCAGTTGATCTTTTTCCCACTAATCATAATAATTATTAGAAAGTAAAACTATAACGTTAGACACTAAGTGCCCAACCAAAAGTGACAATAGAACCACAATAATATTGAACATAATTTTAAAAATAAGGCACACATAAGAAAACAATATTATTTTGCCTTGGCATTAGATTTAAAAAATAATGAAAAACTGATTTTGCACTGTGGCTATAGAATACATGTAATTTAAACTTGTAGATATGAAAACATTTTATATGCTGATCAATTATAACTCACTTGTTTAGAAGCCAAGCTGTGTAAATTGAGCCTAATTTTTGGCAAGGGAAGACTGTTAATTATCGTCGTGTAAAATGAGCTTTTGATGAAGGATCACAGCAATGGGCCAGAAGGGTAATTTCCATTTGTCCATGCCCTCTGATTGATGTCAAGACCAAGCTTGCAGCCCTTGACTATGTCTCAACAGTGAGAGTAATTTTAGGAGTTAAGCTTTCATTGAATTGGGAATTGTGGCTAGTACTAGTGTAGATAGAAACAGAGTCTTTCTAAAAACCTCAGAGCCAAAGGAAAACACAGCTTTAAATGGGAACATTGGAGACAAGTGTTTGAAGGAAACAAAATCGTTAATGAAGATAAATGAGTGGATAAAAGGCAGTGATCACTAGAAGAGGGATGTTCTGAGCTGGTTGCAATCCTAATAAATTATTTGCAGGAGAGATGCCCAGGGCCCATGGAGAGATGCCCTGTCTTCACTCTGGAGCCAGAATGGTCTTCAAACACAGGACTGGCCAAAGGGGAGTCAGGTTGTGATGAAACTACCCTCATACTGTTTGAGATAGACAATGGTCTATGTCATACCTTTAGGAAGAAAAATTAAATCAAGGATATAACAAGATTAAAATAGTTCTGCCCTGTATATTATGAAATTGCTTTTTTTGGAGGTCAGTTTCATGTTCAAAATGGCTATTAGCTTTTATCTCACTTTCAAACTGCTAAAAAGAAGTTTTCTCTACAAAACAAGCAAAATCTAAACGTATCAATGCCAATTTATTCTTTTAACTTTGGATGTTTTGTATGTTCATATGTCAGTTTCAAATAAAATATAATCATAAATGTGTGGTGGAAGTCTGGAAACTCTAAACATCCTCCTGTCAGATCTGGGCTTAGAGGTGTCCCCTTCCATACTCAGTCAGCACTGTTTAAATGTGTGTGCTAAGCATCTGAACTCAACTCTCAGTACTCGATCAGCAAGCGCTTTGACCACTGAGCTCTTTCCCCAGCCCATAGAAATCACATCTCAAATGTGCTCTCTCTCACTTTGGAGCCTGTGCTAGAACTAAGTCCTATAGACCAGGCTAACCTAGAACTCATAGAAATCTGCCTATCTCTGCTTCTCAAGTTCTGGGATTAAAGGCATGTTCCACCAACACCTGGTTCAAATGGTCTTATACATAAACAACAGAATCTGGCCTTTCTCCAAGGAGGAAAACCAGTTAGTACTGTTGTGAGGGGTAAGGGGACAAGTTCAAATTCTTCTGTCTGTCCTTTCTTCACAAAGATCACTGTTCATATTATCTCCATCATCTATAGCTTCCAGCCATAGAGATTCTAAATCCATATAACTTTCAATAAGTTCACCTCAAGTGAAGAAAAAAAGAATAAATATTATCAAAATATTCTAAATAAGACTAAGAAGAAAACTGTCTCAAAGTAGGACCATTCGTTGTAGAAATGGGACTAGGCTTGAAATGGAAATTCTAGATTATATGTTTGGGAAGGAGATGCTACTGGCCCAAAACTAACTGGTTAACAATCAATAATCATAAGTACATTTTAAGACAGTAAAGAAAATAAATCACCAGACCCAGGGCCCAGGCCTATAATCTGAGCTACTCAAGAAAGAGGGAAAAAATGACAAATTTACGGGCTGCCTTGGTTGAAGAGTAAGTTCAAGGTCATCCTGGGCAATTTGAAATGATTTTGTCTTTAAAAAATGTCTTGGAATATATTATAGTCCAACAGTAGACCCTTACGTAGTGTAGCACAGCTCAGGGGTAGACCCTTACGTAGTGTAGCACAGCTCAGGGGTAGACCCTTACTTAGTGTAGTACAGCTCAGGTGTTACAGTGTTTGCTGTTCATATAGAAATGTAACCTTTTAATTGCAGAGAACAAAAACAATGTTTTTCTACCACCATTCTTCAGAATGTATATATGAAATTAGCTTAAACTTGAATGGGATTATGCTAGAATTCTTGCTGTTAAGAAGAGATGAGTTAACTTGGTTATAAAATGCCTGCTTTAAAAGTAGGAGGCCCTGAGTTTTTCGGGTCTCCAACACTCACTTAAAAAACTGGGCACATTAGAATACATCTATAATCCCAAAATTAGATGCATGGATACAGGTAGCTCTCTCAATCTTCCTGGACAGCTAGTCTAGCCAATCAGCGAGCTCTTAGTTCAGTGAGATTCCCTGTCTCAAAGAAGACAAATTAGGAGCAATAGAGGAAAGACGTCCAACATCTACCTCTGGCCAACACACACATGCACACACACACACACACACACACACATACACACTCAGAAAAAAAAATAAAAATTTAAAATGTTATTTTTTAAGTTGTTGGCTTTAATTTCATTTTTAAAAGAATTAAATAAATGTTCACTTAATATTAGAACAGATTTCTCAGTCATTTCAGAAATGCAATGCACATATATCTTCCATTCTGTATTGCATATTAATTGACTATTTCTGTGATCAAACACCATGACCAAAAGCAACTTGGGAAGGAAAGGGTTTATTTGGCTTATGCTTCTGATTCACTGTTCATCTTTTATGAAAGTCAAGACAGTAACTCAAACAGAGCAGGAATCTGGAGACAGGAGCTAAAGCAAAGGTCATGGATGGGTTCTGGCTCCTGGCTTGCTCTCTTTGGTTTGCTCAGCTCTTAGAGAACCCAGGACAAGCAGCCTAGAGTGGCGGCACCTACAATGGAATGGGCCCTCCCACATCAATCACTAATAAAGAAAAGACCCTAGAGGCTTGCTAGGGTAGCATTTTGTCAATTGAGGATCTCTTTTCTCTGCATCAAGTTGCACCAAGTTGATACAAAATGAGCCAGCATATAAAATAGTATTTTTAATATTTTGAATTACTAGATAAAAATGCTGATAAACTCTGAAAAGCCTTGATGATGTTCTATGTTCTCCAGTATTAAATATTCAGTCAAAATTTAGCTCTTTATATAAATGTAAACAAGCACATCCATTTCATTATTACACAATTTTGCTTTCATCATTAAAAGTGGTAAAATCATATATATATATATATATATATATATATATATATTAAGAATTGTTGTTAAAATAAATTTCTTTTTGATTTCTTAAATATTCTATTTAGATTGTTATTTTTATGAACCTGTGCACCTGGGGTCACATAAAAATTTCTTGGGTTAAAGGGGTGGCAAGTAGAAAAGGGTTTTGAAAAAACATACTTTTACAGATAATTCTTAAAAATTTTCTTTTTGTCCTATCTTTTCCTCTTCATATCCTCAAGAAAGAGGGGGAAATAAATTGTGATATAATACATTTGGTTGACTCTAAAGATACAATTAATTATTCAGCAGAAATGATGGGGAAAGCAAAGGCTGCACACATGTAGTAAGGTGCTTAATCTTCTGTTACTTACATTTAGGAATTTGTGCTTAAAACTCATAGCATAGATACCGAGAGTCAGGATCAGTATTGCCATAAATCATGATCAGAGCCCAGACACACTGGCAGGCAAGGAACCATAAGGGAGATGATAAATTGAGTCCTGAAGAATTGGCAGATCTGACTTAGAGATAAGAGATAGGAAAATTAGTTTGCAATAGAATCTCATGATTAGATGGGATGGAAATCAGAAGGGCTCCTGCAACCCTGATTGCTTTTTTATTATTATATTCTTGGCAACTTATTTGGTACATCAGCATATATTGCAATTTTCACCCTGCAGTCCCTTCAGCAACATCTTTTGCTCGAGTGAGCTGTAAATAACAAGGAAAACCAGGGACAATGAGCTGTTATTGTAGTGCTATGACTAATGAAAATGGGTCCATTGCACTTTGGGAGAAATATACTTATTAACATGCCTGTGGAGGATAGGCTAATGTTGCTGCTTTAACTTTGCTTTGGAGAAAGTGGAGTAGAATAATTTAGCCAAGGTTATCCAAAGTAGACTAACTTAGCCAAGCTTAGCCAGTGGTCTGTGGAAGTCAGAATTTCACAACAGAGTTCTTCCCAGCCATGGCTCCAAGCTAGCTCATGAAGAACAAAGGCATCAGCAGCATCTTCCAGCCATACCCCAGACTCTAAACATAGATTCCATTTCGGCGTAAAGCAGCTAAGTTAGCTGGTTGGCACAAAACATGTATTCACAAGCAGAGCTTAATTTTCACAAAGCATTAGCTGAGAGATTTATATACGTTTTATCATATTCACCTTCTTCTACATTTCCCTGATTCCCAAACTCAAAAGAACAAAAGGCGTTTCATAATCACAGAAGAAATTGTCAGTGATGAGGTGACAATGAAGATGGGCATTGATGGATGTCGGAACTCATTAGCCCTTAATCTCATTGTCTGTTCTCTCTGATTTTCATTCATTTACCCAACATATCTGGAACTTGCCTGGTAACTGAGTTTCTGTAACGTTAATTTGGAGCACTCACTGAAGTATGTGTCCTTATGTTACAGGAAAAAGCACTTTACACTAGTGACTGGTTAGCTCCTGGAAAATTCTGAGCAAGTTTGCGGCACAGTTAGATTGCTGTGATTGGTTATGGCAATAATCTAGATGACAAGAAAACAGAAGCTACTGCAAAGTATTCAAAATGAGCCTGGTGACATGGCACGTACCTATAACCCCAGCAACTGAAAAGCCGTGGAAGGGGAATCAGTCCTTTCACAGAGAGGCTCTATCTAGAACACAGAACGAGTTTAGAAATGATTTCCTCTTCCCAAGAGAGATATTAAACAGTTGAACTAGGTCATTGTTGATGGGGATAAAGGGTTGAAAACAGATGAGAGAGATTTGTACTTACAAAAAAAATAAAAAAAAAAACAGCCAAGGTTAAGGATGCAAGAATGAATAAATGTAGGAATCAAGAAAAAAAAAAAAGAATATGTGGCCGACTAGGCTTCTGCTTAGAAAAAGCCACACGGTGAGAAAATGCGCTATTTGCTGAGACTGGACTCAAAAGAGACAAATTGGACAGAAGGCGACGGATTCAGGGGTGGACAATGTCTTTTCGCTGAAGTGTGTTGAGTTTGAAGTTCAGGAAGCATGCAGAAGATGCCTGCACTGGGTGCTTTTCCACACAAGTCTAGACATCTGTACCAGCCTGAAGATATAAAAACAATGCAGTTCGGCTTTCTATCCAGCTGCTGTTTGATCCTAAATGAAAGTTAGAATACTTAGAATTACAAGAGTTGGAGATGTTCATTTCTTTTCACTTTGGCACCAATTGTTTTAATATATATATTAAGTCATGAAGTATTCTCTGGCTTGGTGAGGACTAGGAGGATGTTTGGTTAAATATCCAGATGTGGCAAGCATCCTTGGACACACTTATAAATGAAGAGAGATAGAGAGTACAACTCACCGATATTTCTCCTGTCTTTCCTTTGTTCCTGCTGCCTTCCCTAGGCTTCATTTTTCCTCTCTCATCAGAGTCACTAAAATAAAATCAGCTGTAAAATATTAAACAAAAGCAAAGAAACAAATGATTATCAGACTGAATGTATGTAAATAATATCACGTCTTCACTCTATAGATCCTAATATGCATTATTTTTCATACCCATTTTAGTAGGTCTATGTCCTTTTAATATCTTCTGAAGAATGAAACTGTGTGTGAAATAATCAAATTACAAGTTGTAAGAAATCAATTCTAAACATACCGATTCATTTTGCATTGATTTAACCTTGACAATATTTTTCAAGAGTTTCTTCCTGATATCTCTGCTTTCACACAAGGTGTCAAGAGATTTAGATGCAGCAACTGAACCTTTTATTTTTAATTAAAAATTTTTATTTGTTTGGGAAAAGTTGTCTTTTGAAATAAACCCAAAGTTGATCACTGTTAAGTTGATGGAGAAAAATGTGAGAATGTTACTTAAACTCTAGTAGATCCATTCTGTTATTTTGGAAAACATCTCTTTAAAATAAAAAAGTTGTTACTTGTCTAAACTATAGGACTGGCCTTAGTCAATTACATATAGACTCACAGTGACACCAAGTGGTATTAAGTGGAAAATATTTTAAATTTTGGTTTTAAAAATTGCAACATGGTAAAACTGGGGAATTATAGTCAGCGGGTCTATAATCTACCTTTGTATCAGATCTAATTCTTCATTAATAAATGATTTTTTCCAGTGCAGACCAGAGTCAAATAAGATGTTCTATTTGGACAACCATGATTAATATGTAAATAACCACAGTAAACTCAAATAGTTGATTTTGCTTATGTTTTTGGAAAGAGGCTGAAAGATTTCAGCATGCTACAAAAGCATCAGTTGCTAGTAGTGATCATATCAATCAATCTTTCGGAAAGTTCTACCATCAGAAGTCAAATCCCTTTTGTTCTTTATTAGGCCCACAAGATCAATTTTCTACCTGAAAATACCTAAAATTTTACTTAAAAGAGTGAAATGTTCCTGTGACAATGTTCCCTCTGAGTATCATACACCATCTTACAAAAACCCATCACCATGTATGAGAAGCCTTCTTTTCAGTTGTTGAGAAGGATTGTCCAAGAAACTCTAAAACATTATGGACTATTGTCACTGTCCTTGGTTGTTTTCCAGAGATGGAAGATAAGTCCCTATTGCGAAAGACATAATGAAGGTACACAGGCACCCATGAGCTAGATCTGACCTAAGGTCTTCTCCCTGAAGACAGCCTTCCATGGTACCAGAGGCACCATCCAAGCTTCCAAAGGATGAAAATAACCACCAGTTGTGCATAGATATCATGCCTATGAACCACGACAAAGACCAGCAAGACATAAATATCTTGGCAGTAACTATAGCTTTTTAATTGTACTTAAGACTCACTTAACAATAGAGAAATCACACTTGGTACTGGAAACATAGCCAACTACCCAGAACTAATGAAGTCATGGATATTGGAAGAGAATTTACACTGCCAATTTACTAAACTATAATTCCTAACTATATTCAGTTTTTCTACCCACAGATAAGATTAGTCCTTACTCCTCATCAAGGAATATTCTCTTTGGAACAGAGACTATTATAGAAAACCATAACCTATCAAAATGAAGAATTGCTGAGGCCAGTCCCAACTAATACGTCTCAAATAGAACTTCTGCACATAAAACTCAGGGATCATTGTGCAAGAGGGGATGAAAAGATGATAAGAACCAGACAAATAGGGAATTTGCTGTGAGATTATGTCTCATAGGAACATCAGAAGCTACAATCATGAAATCTCACAAACATGACTGCCTAAGCATAAGCTGATCTGATCAAAGATGATATCAATAGACATGTTAATATGAATAGGCGTGGGGAGGATCCTGGGGCCTCAACCTTAGACAAAGCATTATATACTGTGGGAAGTCTTTCTGTATATGTGTTGCTTTTATAATGAATAAAGAATCGCCCTTGGCGTGTGGTATGGTAGAGTAGAGCTAGGCAGGAAAAAATAAACTGAATGCTGGGAAAAAGAAGGCAGAGTAAGAGAGATGTCATGTAGCCACTGCCGGGAACAGATGAGCTAGAACCTTGCTGGTAAACCACAGTCATGTAGTGATACACAGATTAATAGAAATGGGTTAAATTAAGATGTAAGAGCTAGCCAATAAGAAGCTAGAACTAATAGGGTAAACAGTAATGTAATTAATACAGTTTCTGTGTGGTTATGTCAAGGCTGAGCAACCAGAAACAAACAAGGGGCCTCCAGCTACAACTACGGGTAACTAAAGAATACTGAGAGTAAGAAAAATAATCTTTCCCAGGGAAGAACACACCAACTGCTTATCCAATACTAAGCAGTTATCCTTTACAGTTACATACAAGTAATATTATATAGACTGAGCAGGTTACAGTTATGTATTTAGGAAAGTATACTTATATATGGGTATGTTCTTGTTTTGTACATTTAGCTCACTGCAGCTTATACTGCAGCTCTTGTCCCACTTGTTGGCATGAGTCCCATTTTTCCTGTGTTCTTCTTAAAATTTATTTATGGGATTAGAAAGTAACACAGTAGTTGAATATTAATGAATATTGATTCAGAATATGAAATATGAGTGGAAGATTGAAAATGTCCTCTTCAGGAAATTTCAAAACTTCAGATTGATATTGTAAAGCAGATGATATTCTATAATATAGGGGAAATAATTACATGTGTATTTAGGTGAATCTTATGTATAAAATACTGAAGGTCAGTATTTCTTAACAAGAATAATCTGGTTCAGTTTTTCAGATGCAACATTCCATCTCACCATAAAATTGTACAGATGCACATAAAATTGATAATGTACCTTCCATAAAGTCCATACACTGACTTGAAATACTATAAATAAAGATAGAACCCCAACTATAAGACATTTTCTTGCAACTTTATTGGAAATCCAAAGACTGACTACCGTTATGGAGCATTTGAAGTTAGATCTAGTAAGGTAGATAGGATGCAACTGCATGTATCTCCCAAACAGGTATGCATGTGTAAATTACAGTAAGTCACATCAGGATATAGCTCATATAAAGGATGCATATAGATAAGCATAAGTGCACAGTTACATAGATCATCACCTATAGTTAGAGAGTTATCCTAGAAGAAACAGTACCTGGGCAGAGTTTTACAACTGTATTTATTGGAAGAAAGATTTTGTAGAGCACTGTAAGAGGAAAAAGTGAACTGAGTATAATGCATGCAATGGAGACAGAAATTCTTGTTCTGTGATTGTGTGTCCAGGTCTGAGCCATGGGACTAAAAGTTCAAGACTGATATCCTAAGATCTCTGATAATTCATTCTCTTCTCAGATAAATGAGATATATGCCAGTCTAAAAGGAATCCCAAGGACACAAGTATGAGTCACTTGCTCTAGAAAAGATAATATTCTTAAATCAGCCTATCACAGGATTTCTATTGCTGTGATGAAACACTATAACCAAAGCAAGTTGGGGAGGAAAGGGTTTATTTGGCTTATACTTCCACATTGTAGTCCATCACTAAAGGAAGCCAGGACAGTAACTCAAACAGAACAATATTCTGGAGGTAGGAACTCATGAAGAGACCATGAAGAGGTGATGCTTAGTATCTTGCTCATCATGAGTTGCTCAGCCTGCTTTCTTAAAAGAATGCAGGACCACCAGTCCAGGGGTAACACCACCCAAGATGGGCTGGGCCAGACCTCTAGAGAGAAGTTTCTGTCCCTCCTAGTTCCATAACCATTCAGTCTCAAAGAAACACACAGAGACTTACACTAATTATAAACTGTTTGGCCTATTAGCTCAGGTTTATTATTAACTAGCTCTTACAAATTGGATTAACACTTAATTCTTACCTATGTTTAGTCACATGCCTTGGTACCTTTAGTCAGTGAGGCATTCTCATCTTGCCTCCTCTGTGTCTGGCTAGAGACCACATCTCTCTTTTCCTCTTCACAGAATTCTCCTAGTCTGGTTGCCCCACCTATACTTCCTGCCTGACTACTGGCCAATCAGTGTTTTATTAAACCAATACAAGTGTTAAATCTTTACAGTGTACAAAACCATTATTCCCTATCAATCACTAATTAACAAAATGCACCACAGCCTGAACTTATAGAGACAACTGTATCAATTTTTTTCAATTGATGTTCCTTCTTTTCATTTAACTCTGTGTGAAACTGACATAAAACTAACCAGCACACAGCCATTTTTCTTTGAACAAAAAATATTTATATAGTAAATGAAGTGAAAGTTTCAATAATTGCTTTGAACTTTGAGGTACTTAGGGCACATTTTGTTTTCTTTTGGTTTGGTTTGGTTTCTTGAGACAGGATTTCTTTTTTTTTTTGAGACAGGGTTTCTCTGTGACTTTGGAGCCTGTCCTGGAACTAGCTCTTGTAGACCAGGCTGGTCTCGAACTCACAAAGATCCACCTGCCTCTGCCTCCCACGTGCTGGGATTAAAGGCGTGCACCACCACCACCCAGCTTAGGGCACATTTTGAAACATGAGTTTATCCACAAATCTTTTTTTTTTGTTTGTTTTGTTTTGTTTTGTTTTTCGAGACAGGGTTTCTCTGTAGCTTTGGTGCCTGTCCTGGAACTAGCTCTTGTAGACCAGGCTGGACTCGAACTCCCAGAGATCTGCCTGCCTCTGCCTCCCGAGTGCTGGGATTAAAGGAGTGTGCCACCACCGCCCTGCTATCCACAAATCTTTAAGGCATTTCTTTCCATCCTGTGGTCCCTGAGATGCTGCAAAAAGTTAGTCATAGAGTCGGGAGTATATTGTCACAAAAGAAGAGGATGAAATAAAAATCTTGAGTAAACTTTGACTGCCCAATTGATGTGGGATTCCACTCTATGCTATGAATATGTTTTATTATCATTGGTTAATAAAGAAACTGCTTTTGGCCAATTGTTTAACAGAATATAGCCAGAGGAATAGATACATAGAGAGTAGGTAAAGTCACAGAGAAACCATGTAGCCGCTGAAGGAGACAGACACTGAACACTGGATGGAACCTTACTGGAAGGTCACAACCACATGACGAAACATAGATTAATAGAAATGGATTAATTTAAGGTATAAGAACTAAGCCAAACAGTGTTATAATAATATAATAATATAGTTTCTGTATCGTTATTTCAGGTCTGGGCATCTGAGAAACAAACAAGAAACCCCCACCAATACCCAATTTTATTAATTCTATTAATTTGTTGTTATTGTTGTCTGGTTCCTAGTAAGCCTAACTTTCCAATAAAATTAAGACACACAAATACACACACACAAACACAATACACAAATACATACACACACATATTTTCTCAGAACTCCCAAGACTGAGTTTACCTTCTAAGAACCAACAAACAACCAAGAAAGATTAATATAATACTTAAAGGACACTTTCCCAGGACTAAATGAATGGGCTGAAAATGTCAGAAGGGTCAAAACTTGATTCATGATTTCTTGTAAATCTGGAGAAAGTGGGTTACTCCAAGTCCTGATCTTAAACCTGGGAATGGTTGGGTAATGGTGATGATTGAAATCTTAGACAGGCTAAAAGCTGGTGTCTTGTTTGCCAAAACGACTTATGCAGCTTCCTGGAATAGTACCAGGTCCCATAAGACATAACTCTGAAATAAGAAAAGTTTAATGTGCTACAGTGAGCAGAAGACAAGAGGTAAAAAGAGTTTATTTCATTATATACACAGCTGGAGGGTGAGAATTCATGTGGTCCCATGATATTTTTGACCACAGAAGTGAAATGTCCTCAGGCTTTTCCATTATTAGAAAATGAAGAGAAAGAAATATTAAAGTAATATTATATACTACCCTAATCAATACTTATTATCAGCTCAGTGGCCTCTTTGATCTTATGATTCTAGTGATCAAAAATTACAGAGAGTAAGGCCATTGAGAAACCATGTTCATGTGCTATTTGTCCTATGGAGACTTTTGCTCTATGAATATCGGTTTAGTTGAGTCAGGAGATGTCACTGACAAGAAAAGAAAGTTATTCCAGATGTGAGAATAAGCTAGTTATAGAAGGATATGGACCTGGTCAATGGGTCTATTATTACTGGACTCAGCTGAACCTTCTTGTCTAGTCTTTACATATGGTTCGCTAGAGAGCTTCTCATGTTTCCAAGGTGTTTCAGTTAGAAGTACTGTGTTTCCTTCACAATTATGATTCTTTTGGATTGGCCTCTAAATTGTTCAGATTACTGATATATGCTACCATTTTTTAGTACATATGCCATCACATAACAGGCGCTCAACAACTTTTTAATGAAGGTCTAAAACCACTCATTCACTACTCCCAGCTCAGGTGTCCCACTAACAATAATTATCCTAATAGGCACACTCTGAAAATACTTAACAAAATGCTGTAATAAATAAGGACATATGCTAAGGTGCCAAGCAAGCCACGCAAACTGAGTCTTAGATTCTATATCATAAACGTGGCGTTTGGATTATTCTCCCAAATCACAACTCAAATATTGATGTCTACAACTTTCCAGTAAACTCACTTTTAATAATTTATCTCTATTTGCATTATGGAATTTTGCATGCTTCTTTACCCTATGTTGACAGAAAGATGATAGATTTCTCAAAGAGAATGAAGATAGTTTATTCTGAAGGTATTTGAGAACATGGTCTGGGAACATAGATTTAAGTTCCTCAATTTCATGAGCCAATGTAGAGGCAGTTTTATGAAATTGTATAGTTTTACAAAATAAAGAAATCATTTATCAAGACATGTTTAAAATATGTTGGTACATATAACAGAGAGACAGATACAGCAAGATGAGAAAAGTCTTTTTACATGCCCATAATGTTATCTGATGACATTCTTAGGATTGGGGTTAGTGAAAGTTGGCATTCTCCTAAATTAATAGATTACAAGGGTTTCTCTTAGTCATAAGATGTTAGTTCTGACCAAAGGTGGGCAAGGACAAGGAATGACTGTTCCACGGGGCTAGAACTAGATCAACGTAAGAAAATCAGCCTCCAGGCCGGGCGGTGGTGGCGCACGCCTTTAATCCCAGCACTCGGGAGGCAGAGGCAGGCGGATCTCTGTGAGTTCGAGACCAGCCTGGTCTACAGAGCTTGTTCCAGGACAGGCTCCAAAACCACAGAGAAACCCTGTCTCAAAAAAACAAAAAAAAAAAAAAAAAGAAATAAAATCAGCCTCCAAACTGCAACATCCTAATTGTGTGTGTGTGTGTGTGTATGTATGTATGTATAGGGTGTGTATACACATATGCATACATACATACATACATACATACATACATACATACATGCACAACACACATATCTTAAATAGTTTCTGCAGACACAACTTCTTTTCAGTTTTGTTCACTGCCATCACGATTGATAGTTTTTTTTTTCCCTGTCCACTTTGTGGAAAAGAAATCAACCTTTATTCTCTTCTTGATAGCAAAGTTATCAGAGTCCAAAAATAATAAAAACTCAGAGAAAGATACTGGGGTTGGTTCAACCTAAAGACCAGAAACAAAGCAACCAACCACTGGCTCTTACCTAGACCTCAGACCAGAAAAGGTGATCCTGCCTCTAGGAAGCCTCAGAATGAGAATCAGACTGAGAGATGTCTCCTCCCATTTTATAATCCTCTCTGGTTCTGGGATTAAGGGTGTGCAGCACTATCACCTGGGTTTTATATCAATCTTGATTCTGAACTTTTATCTCTAAAAATATCCCTGTATTGTGCTCAAACTTAGAATAGTATGGGTTGCATGGAAAGAATCTCAGCTTTCATTACTGGTCCCCTAAAAAGCCCTGTTACCCAGCAGACAAGTGAACCTTTCACAGATGAAGGAGTTTGGGGAATCTGCACTTACCACCTTCATGCCCAGGAAGCTTGAAGCTCCCGGGGCTTTATCTGGGAACTGATTCTTGGGTGGCTGCCCCTGTGCTAGTGAAGAGGTGGCTAGGGCAGTCTAACAGCCACACACTTTGTAACAGCGCTGTTAACAGCTCTGCACCAGGGAAGCAAAATGAGCCACAGCCCAGCAGCAGATTTTTGTCTCCAAATTTGCTCCTTTCTCTATTTGAATGTCACTTTTCTAATTAGGAAGCAGAGCAGATCAGCTAGAGACCTTGCTTAGCGCTGAAGGAGGCTTGCTAACCCCTTTCCCTGACACAAGGAGCAGCCCTGGAGATCTATTAGCAAAAGTCTTCATTCTGATGAAAGAAACTTCAAAGGCCCCAAATGAGGAAAGAGGTATCGCTGGAAAATGTTGAAATGACAAATAGCAATATTTCGGCTGACAAAAGATGAAGATGAAACAAATGTTAGAACAGAAAACATGGTTTTATTTTGCAAGCTCTGGCTGGCAGCTATCATCAAAGTCCTTAACTGAAATGAAAAAGGTGTCGATTTAACAGCACACTGGAGCCAACTTGGATTTCTAACGACAAAATTCATCTCTGAAATAACAAAAGCTTATAAAGCAGCAAGAAAAATGTCAATGCAGAAAGTAAAGTATATGGCCCCAAAATAGTCTTGTGCTGCACATTTGTTAGAGAATGGCAGAGGCGCAAGCCACGTAGGGATCATCTGGGCAAACCCTTTCATGTTTCAAAGGAAAAACTGGACACAAAGAACTTTCCCTAACTTGCTCAAGGTCATGTAACTAGTTACTGACTTAGGAATTGTTAGCGTTCACTTCCTCTGCTTACATGAAGTCAGATGATGAGGACTTCTATCTGGAAACGCGCCCTTGCCCAGTTGTTGCGGCAACCTCACTCAGGACTGCAGATCAAGTTCACCAGTTGCAATGACGTAGAATTTGTCTTTCTTTCCTTGAAACATGTGATGTGCACTGAAACAGCAACTTGCAGAGACCCACCATATGACCATGCCAATTGTGCAGACGCTGCCCTCTGCGGTTAGTTCTAGCTGACATATGACAACAGGGCAGAGAACAAAGACTTCAGAGTCCAAGCAAAAGCAGAGAGAGCTGGCAAAGGCCTGTTATGCTAATCCCACAGTACTAAAGATTATACATAAAAGCTCAAAGGTAAAATATTTATGTTTTTCAAATTCTACATAGTATGGGCAAGACCTCCTGAAAAGGAACAAGTCTGAAGAGCCTGGTTCAGGACTATGGAGACATTGGGATGCTACAGGTCCAGATGCTACCTTAGCTTTTGCCTCTGGAGCAGCCATTTCTCACCTATCTCTGTGTTGGAACTGATGTACATCTTATGCCTAATTGATAGAAACTGTTTTAAAAGCTATTAACTTAGCAAAGAACAAGTTTCCACCAATCCCAAACCCAAGAATATCATCAGATAGTATCTTGGTCCTACAAAAATGCTTCCCCCCATTTTGCTGTAACCACCTCTCTGATGTAGTCACCAGTGTACTTGAAACTTGCTTTGATTTATGGCTTTCTTTGTTCTGTAAAACTAAGTTCATAAAGCTGCTTCCACAGTGGACTGTCAAATTTGGAGTGTCCTAAATCTGTGTTCTCTGAACACAGTCTCTTAAAACAGCTCCAGAATAAACTGCCTGTTATTCCCTTTAAGGTGAGGGCTATGGTTGTTGCATTGTCAATTATGTGAGAAACTCACAGTGAATCACTAGATGAGGCATTCTGACCATATCAGACTTCATATTTTTCAAAATACATAAAGATGTGTGTGTGTGTGTGTGTGTGTGTGTTTAAACCTGTAGAGATAAAAACCTCAGGAAAGAAAGAAATTGAATCAAAATTATTCATATTAAACATATTTTGAAAATAACCTCTAAAGAATCTGGTGATAATGTGGAAAAATTGTTCTATGCAACAAAAAGAAACAGAACATATTATTTATGAAATGTTAGGTAACCCAGACCTAGAAAGACAAATATGGTATGTATTCCCTTAAAAGTTAATCTCAGCACTAGGGAGGCAGAGGCAGGCAGATCTCTGTGAGTTCAAGGCCAGCCTGGTCTACAAGAGCTAGTTCCGGGACAGGCACCAAAGCTACAGAGAAACCCTGTCTTGAAAAACCAAAAAAAAAGTTAATATTGGTTATTATGTAAATGAAAGTGAAGCTAAAATCTGCAGGCTCAGAGAAGTTACACATAGAGAAAGGGACTAAAGGTGACACATGGATCTCCCTGGGAGGGAGAAAGAGAACACATTTTATAGGTGGGTCTGGGGGAGGGAAGACAATGGGAGGACCAGGTGAGAAGTGGGAGGGGAGAAGGAATTGAGGGAGGGAATGAAGGACAGAGAGTTAAAATTGAAGGGCATTTGAGGGGCAATATGGAAACCTAGTGTGGCAGAAACTTCATGTAATACATAAAAGCTATCCTAATGAAATTTCCAAAGAATGAGGGAGACAGAATGCCAACTGCCCAACTCTAGTCACTAAACAAAATGTCTATTACTGGAACTGGGTTTTATTCAATTGAGTTGCTGGCCAAAAGGGTCACATGGAAAATCCCAAATAACCCAGGATGTTTGCAAGACCAAAGATTGCTCTCCACAATCTGACAGCAAGGCCCCATTGCTAAAGACAACACTCACACACGTTATTGGACATAGAGAGGTAGAGAAGGTGCCTACATAGAGCTTACTATGAAAACCAGACTGGCCTCTGTCTCATAGAGATCCTCCTTCCTTTGCCTTCACTAGTGAGTGCTAGAATTAAATATATATGCTACCATAAGAAGCTTGGCTGTTTCTTAAATGTTATACCTGCACCTCCTAATTAGTCAAAAAAAGAGAAAGCATTAGGAAACAAATATGTGAACATGAGTGTTCTTAAAAACTTTTATTTACAGTAACCAAACCTTGACAACATTGCAAATATCTATTAGATTATGAATTGATAAACAAATTATGTCTATATAATGACATATTAAGTAGAAACAAAAGAAACTATTGATATATAGTATAATGCAATATATAATATAATGTAATACGTAAAGTATAATGCAATGAAGGAGACTCTAAAAATGTTTTCAGTGACTGACAGTAATAATACAAAAGATACATTATTCCATAAAGAATTGCCTGAGAGTGGGTGTAAGTGGCTGAAATGGAACATGGAGCAGATGGATTGCACAGTGACAAAAGTACATCACAGAAATGGGGGCAGAAAGGGAGCCAGAGGACCAGGAGGTCTGCTGTGCGATTGCGTCTTCTAGCTATGCCAGGCAAGCTAAGCAATGAAATCCCAACAATATGGCTACCTAAAGAAGACCTGAAAGTTGTAACAAGAATTGACATCTCAATGTAGATAGAGAAAATATCATGGGGCCATACCCTAGATTAAGAGTTACAAACAACAGCTTCTGAGAAAGAGAGAATGAGTCATCCAAGTGGTGGGAATTGGTTAGATTGGTTCTCTTACATTCCTAGAAACACAAATGCAAGGGACACTGAATGGACTCAGCACATTGCATTTGTATGTTGACTGATAAATATGCATATTTAACTATGGATAGAGACAAGGGAAGAGGGCTCTAAAGTTGGACGGCAGAGATGGCTCAAAAGCTAAGAGCACTGGCTCTTCTTCTGAAGGTCATCCCAAGTTTAATTCCCAGCAACGACATGGGGGCTCACAGTCATCTGTAATGAGATCTGGTGCCCTTTTGAGGAAGAGACCTGGTCAGTTGTCATCACCAATCTAGACTATGAAACCCAATACAGACAAGTTCAACAGAACTGTCATATATGGGCTGCCCACACATGCTTCAGCATTGCCAGGGCATAAATTTCATTTCAATTTTTTTTCACATAGGAGCAGTATTAGGGAGGAGAAGGGCGAGGAAAATGATGAAATTATATTTTAATTTAAAAAATTTAAATGAAAAAGAGATATTACAAAGTTTACAGAAAAAAAAATTGCAGGTGTGACGGTCCTGTTCTGTGTCTTAACTATGCAGATGCCATCATGGGTACATGCATGTTTCAGAACTTACTGGATGCTACTTTCAGTTATTCCTGTTCTGTTCAATTATTTAGCATTCTGCTCAGATTCCCCTAAACCTCACCCGACTCCTCTTGGGCCCTCCTCACTCACTCTTAGATACAGGACTTCTTTAATTGTTACACACATACATGTATAAATACAACATGCTGGATTCATTTAGTGGTGTTTGAATGTATGTGCACTTAGGGCATCAGGAGTGCATTTGATTCACATCTGAGCAGATGGTTAATTAGATATCTGGTTTGTAAGAACTGTTCAGAGTGAAGCTTCCTTTGGGGTTGCGTGCATTAGAAAGTACTAGGGAGGGAGAAGGACCACACTGTGGAGCATTAGGAAGAGGTAGGGGGGAAAAGGGTCACACTTTAGAAAGAACTAGGGGAGATGACCACCACACTTTAGAACTTTGTCTCTTAACTACTTCCTGTAACTTACTTATGGAACTTATTTCTTCTTTTCTTTAATTTATTTTCTTTAAATTTATTTCATTTTATAAATTTATTTTCTTTAAATTTATTTCATTTTATGTGCATTGTTGTGAGGGTGTCAGATCCCCTGGAACTAGAGTTACAAACAGCTGTGAGAGCTGCCATGTGGGTGGTGGGAATTGAACCTGGGTCCTCTGTAAGAGCAGTCAGTGCTCTGAACCACTGAGCCATCTCTCCAGGCTGAAGCCTTGAACTTGTACTTGAAACTTGTGGGAAGAGTTGTCTAAATGGTGGACATGCAGGACTGTTAAGTAACACTGATGGAATGAGAGATTGTCTCAGCTTCTTGTGAGACAGGGGACAGTTCCAGTTATTCTATAGATGTAATAGGGATCTTCAACTGGCATTGCCTGATAAGACTGGCAGTGGTGGAGATGTTAACAGTGTGGGATAGCACTTTGGGAGCAGGGTTGTGAATAAGGCTGGAGACAATCAGAAGCTACTTAGACACTACAAATCAAGTATGGCCTTCTCGGCTCCAAACTCCCCACACATGGCATTGGAGCTGTCAGCAAAGATATTCACCAACTAGTAAGTATACTCTTTATTTGTGCAGTGAAACCACCTTGCCAATCTGGAAACATGGGATTTTAATTCTGGCATGTGGCAAAAAAAAAAATATGTGTAAAGCAATCACACGTTACACTTTATTGTCTTTTTGAAACAGGTATCAAAAGGCTAGCCTCAAGTTTTCTATGTAGCTGAGGATGACTCTTGAACTGAACCTCCTGCCCTGTACCTCCCAAATGCTAGAACAGCAGGAAGGCACCATCATGCCTGTTTTTATAGGGTACTTAGGGTTGAACCCAGGGCGTGGTGCTTGCGATGCAAGTGCTTTACCAACTGAGATACATCCTCAGCCCACGATAATGCCTTTATGGAGAAGAGAACCTGCCACAGAACAGGATGCTGCTGGTTTTGTGGTGCCAGATGAAGAAAAGGAACGGGTGGTCAGCACAAAATCTTGGTTCTACTCTACAGCTCCGGGCATTCCTGATCACGGCGGTGGTCGCCGCCGCTTCTGTGCCTTCCTCATTGACCTCAACAAAGCACTTGTGGGCAACCTTGGACACGGGCACATTCTTCTGAGTTGCCATTCCAGAAAAGTCAGCCTTTGTTTCCTCAAAGGCGTCTGTCATTCCCAAACTCTGAAGAAAAGATTCCAGGTCATAACTCTCCTCCAGCTTTAATCTGGGGAAATAAACTTGGACTTTACTTTCTGTCATGTTTTCTGGGTTTGTCCAAGCTCTGAACTTCTCATAGGTAAGTGCTTTTTCTACCTGAAATGACAAAGGGTCAGTTTTTAAAATTAGGAGGACAGTAGGCTACTGTCACTTGCATTTCTTCATCCCTTTACTTAGTGAGGAGGGACAGCCGTTTGACTTTGTTTCTATTCCTAGAATTTTCTCAATTTCTTCTCACAGGGCCATGGTAGTTCTCATTCTAGACATATGTCAATAGCTTTCTGATTACATAGAAAAAAAAGGAAATCAAGTGCCCTTACCATCTATCCTGTGCCCTCCCATGGTGGGCAGGAGCTTTGCCAGCAGACAGCTGACTTACCAGAACACTCCTGGTCATACACCTTCTACTTTGAAAGTCTCTACTTCATGGATTTTGTTCCTTTGCTGTCATGAAGAAGATTAAATGAAACTGCAGATCCATACTTTAGGTCTTTGTGTTCAAGGTGTGTTCCATGAGTCAACTGCACTTGCCTCATCTGAAAACTTGTTAGAAATGCAAAATCTCAAGCTGAATTACAACCTGCATTTCTGAAACTATTACCCATGGAGTTCCTAAGCATGTTAATATGCGGGAAACTCTGCCACCATCCAATGCTATCCTTCTTCCAGGATCTTTGCTGAAGAATAATTGGGATATCAACTAGCCTCATCCTCCTAAATTTAAAAAAAAAAATGCTGTTATATTTTTGGAACGTTCTCATCCTAACATCATCAAAACTTGTCTACTTCTGGACAAACATGAAAAGAAGTGCATTCACATGTTCACTGACGGGAACACCTGCATGCTCATCCAGCACGACCTAGAATAACTCTTAGCTGGAAACTCTGCAAACGCAGCTGAGAGACGGACTTGGAAAATGAGCTCAACTGGCAATGCACAGACACTCGGCACCCAGGACTCACCACAGCCAGATCAGTGTTCTCATCAGGAAGCAGAACAACCATGCACAGCTCCTCCTCTGCGTAGGGCAAAACCAGGACCTGCATGTTCACCTCATCCACATGCCCCATCATAAACTTAGCATGCTTGAACATCATCTGCACTGTTTTTTTCTCCTGATGAAAATGAAATTGAAGTTAAATTTCTAAAATGATAAATATAATTTACTAAAAACAACTTATATCCAACTCTTGGGACTCAGAAGAGTATAAGATGATCATTATTTCTGTGCACTTAGTCTGTTAAATGTAAAATCTTCCTTAGCCCATTGCAGTGTTGAATGGGCTTATGTTCATTGGATGAGGTATCACTAGGTAAAATCACACATTTGTGTAGCCTGCTATTGTTAAACTGACAGAAGTCACATTCCATTCCATATTTAAGGTAAGAAGAAATTGACCAAGGATGAGTAAAGAAAAAAGATAACTACCAGTGTACACATTATTCTAGTTTCTCTTCCTACCTATAATTAAAGATATAGAAGAGGTATTAGTTTAATTCAGAAATAGAATAAGAATCAAGTGTAAAACAAACTGTTCCTTTTCTCATCCACCACCTTTCCAGCTTACTACTTATAAAAAATAACAATACATTGGAAAATACTACCCTACCTGGTTAGTTTTAAATGGCATGCCCCTTGTGTACTTTCTGTCAAATTGAGCCTTCCACTTTCCTTTGAAATACATGGCATTCACGAGAACGAGCTTAGTCAGTGAGGAGACTGTTCCAGGACTTAGAACTTCTGAAATTTTACCTGTAGAGAATGTAAAAAATGTTTAAAAGAAGAAGAAGACTGTACGAAAAGTCTATTGTGAGTTGGAGATAAGGGTAGTGATAAGCACTCTCCTATAATCAATTATCCTGACATAAAATTTAAAGGCCAGATTAGGTAGAGAACTAGGCTTCAGTCCTGTCTAATGCATCATTTGTCCTTAAACAATAACCATGTTTTCTGCTCCTCATAAGTCTTTTGCATCACTAGCCTGGCCTCAACCTTGCTACACAGCAGAAGCTACCCGCAAACATGCAGCCTTCCTTCTTCAGCCTCAGTAGTGCTGATGTATCACGTATGTGTGAACATGCCCTGTGTAGAGAGAAGTTTGAAAGCAGGTGTGGCTGCTATGGCTTAGCCTTGAGTTTGTGTGTTTATCAGTTCAGGATGAGAGCATTTCCCTGAACTTCTGCTCAATTCACAGAGGTAGCAGTTGGCTACACTAAGAAAATAAGCCAATATCTTTGATTCTAACAATGCCCTCTTGGTCTTAGCACTACAAGATCACAGTTACATTACTATGGACATTTTACTTGGATCACTTCTTGGTTGGGTACAAGGTAAAGGATTTAGTTAGTCATACCTGATTCAATTTTAATCGCCACAAATACCCTCAGTTACTGTCAAGTGACAATTGGAAGGTAAATCCAGTCCTGGTTAAGAATCACTACTTAGTACTAATTTCCAAATCACATTTATATAATCAGTGGTTTCCAAAATATCAGAAATATATACTTGTAATATATACAGGTATATATTCATACACATCTATGTATATAGATGTGTGGGTATATATGTGCATGTGTGTGTGTGTGTGTGTGTGTGTGTGTGTGTGTGTGTGTGTGTGTGTATATAGGTATATGTAGGTATATATAAAGGAAGGAAGGCTATCCAAAAAGTAAGCCAGAGAAAGAAATTATGGAAACAGTATAAAAGGCTCAAGTTCCATGGCCAATGACAAGATGATCTTAAAGACAGCCTTCAGCTCTACTATTCTGGAAAAGCATACAAGGGGTGCCTACATGGAGGATGTGAAGAGATAAAGAGAAGTGATGGTACACAAAAGGCAAACTTCTGAGACTGCGTCTGCTGACGTACTGTTATCTCATCCACGGGCATGCCAGAGCCCACTAGGTGATGATGCATGAACTACGTGGGGGGGGGGGGGAGGCTCTTCCTTCCTGGGCTCATGGTCTGACCAGTGTTTGTTAGTATGATCAGGGAACCACTGCTAATTCAAATATGGTAAGAGTATCATATCAATTAAATGTATTAGATGCTAGGTTCCAGATTGTCACTTGAACAAGTAAATGACTTTTAATTCCTACACATCTTAGAAGTCTCTAGGTTTCTTTCTTGTTATTTAGGGCACCCTCTTTTACTCAACATTCAAGTCAAGAGCAGGCCAGAATATTTCATGAGGAAAGGAAGAAATCAGGTTTGTGAATGTTGTAACCCCGATAGTAACAAGACTACAAGATTCTAGAGCAAATTTGAAGAAGAGTCATGTTCTGAAACAACTGTGGTCCCCCTGGTTATGTTAGGAGGAGGAGGAGGTCACCACGGTCACATTAAGAGAAGGATGAAGGCTGAAAGTGAACTGATGAACTGCTCAGATTCCAACAGGTAGGGAACGGGCCAACTCTAACTGATACACCATCTAAACTTCATCCCAAGAGAAGATACTTCTGTTTCAGAGAACAGCAGAACATTACCAGGGACCCCAAAGGAAGCATTTATCAGGGACTTCTCGGCACAGTTTTAAGGGAAGCAGTCTGAGACTCAACATTGGGTTACTTTTTCAATGTTACAATCTGATAGTCCCAAGGAAAGTTCAGCATACACATCATTATAGCTCTGAGAACCAGGCCACAGGAGCAACACCATGGAGGGCCCAGCCCCATCTTCCACAGAGCTCACTGTCCCTCCTAACTCCAAAGTCCACCTAAATCAAAGCCTCCTACCTTCAGTCTTTTCCATCACCCAATTGTTGATGTGTTTCCTGCACTCTTCAGTGTTCTCAGCAAAGGACAGCTCTTCCAGCTCTGCCTGATAGAACTTCTGGCAGGAATCCTTGAAGGTCTATGGGCACAAACAGGGGTTGGAGCCTATTCAGCTAAGTTTCTCAAAATTGGGGGAACAAATGTTTTGTCTTAACATTTTTCTAGCATAAGGGTCTGTGGAGGTGATGCTGTATTTCAAGATGTATTCATGCAATTCTCAAAAAGATGTGGGTCTCCTACATTGCCCAATGTTGAGAGAAATACTGGATGCCAGGAGAAAAGATGCACCTGGATGGGTGGCATGTCGCCTGTTAAGAGGACACGCTGTACACAATGGGTGGCCCATGTCCTGTTAGCAGAATACCCTGTACACAATGGGTGGCCCATGTCCTGTTAGCAGAATACCCTGTACACAATGGGTGGCCCATGGCCTGTTAACAGGATACCCTGTACAAAAAGACATTTAAGCCAAGTTAAGACTGTTGTTATCCATGCACAAAGCACAGATATTTCTCTTCCAGACATACCAAGATGACTGTTTTCCCACCTGGCAGGCACTCACACTTTTCTACTGATTACACTGTAAAGAACTACAATGTAAACTTAAAAGTAGACAAGGAAATAACCAGAATGTTTGATGGAGGAAGGTCATTGGTTAAGTAATAAAGAAACTGCTTGGCCTCAAAGGTTAAAACATAGGTGGGAGGAGTAAACAGAACAGAATGCTGGGAGGAAGAGGAAGTGAGGTAAGAGGCCTCAGACAGACGCCATAGCTCAGCACTCGGGGACACACGTGATGAAACTCTGACTCAGGATGGATGTAGGCTGAATATTTCCCGGTAAGACTGATGCTACATAGATTATTAGAAATGGGCTAGTCCAGGTGCGAGAGTTAGCCGAGAAGAGGCTAGATATAATGGGCCAAGCAGTGTTTAAAAGAATACAATTTGTGTGTTGTTATTTCGGGGCATAAGCTAGCCAGGCGGCAGGGTGCTGGGGACGCAGCCCCGCCGCTCCTATTACAACAAATGTTTATGTCTGGAACACAATGATTGGGCAGTTCTCAAACCCTTTAGCAAGCCTGTTTCCAAAATTATTTACATTATGATTCATAACAGTAGCAAATGAAAGTTATGAAGTAGCAATGAAAATACTTTCATAGTTGGGGGTCACCACAACATGAGGAACTGTTGGAAAGGGTCGCAGCATTAGGAAGGTTGAGAGCAACAGTTGGATTATAGGGAACAAGGAAAGGTCCTTGGAAGTAGCAAAAGATAATGGGGATTATGGATCCTCATTAAATATATGTATATGAATGAATGCATTTGTGTACGTGAGCCTCTATGTACATTCGCTTATATCAGCAAAGTCAAACATAAGTGGAAGTTAAATTAGGAGATTCCTTAACACAGTATAACTCAGATAACTTAAAAAACAAAAATGTGTTTTCAGATACATATGTAGCAATTAACTTCACTCTCTGTTCAATACCTAAAATGTTTTAGAGCCCATATATAGTAGAAATGTAGACTATGAGTTATTGTGCCACCAATATGTAAAGCTGATGTTCAAAGTGAACATGACTTCATTAGAAGAGCTGTGGGATCCAGAGTCATCTCCAGTGATAGATAAGACTAAAGCATCAAGACATTTTTATCTTAGACTATTTTTTTCCAGTGGTTGGGTTTGTGAGACTGTAAATAACCAATGCAGGCACAAAAAGACCCATTAAAAGCAATCTATAATAATGTGGAAGCCACAGCCTACAACCAACCCATCAGAATTCATTTAACAGTGGTGATTTAGAAGACAGAGTAGATCTTAGAAACCTTGAAAGTTTGTCTCAACAACACTCAGCCCCAAAAGCACAGGTAGGATGGGGAGGGGCTCTATATAACATGGTGGATGACATGGTCACTCAAGGGGAAGGGAGAAAGGGTGAAGATATCTATCTGGGTGCAGGAGGATAATATATTGACTTCGACATCACGGAGGGATTTGTCAGGAAAAGAACTTGAGAGGACATAATTCAAAAGCAGTCCTAAAACCCACGATTACAGTGCCACACGAGTAATTCTAAGCACATTTCTATGACGAGACCATTAAACTTTGCTGCCTGCTTTTCTTCAATTTTCATCTTTTTTATTGTTTTCAACTTCTTTTCCTCAATGTCTGAGTACAACATACCGAAAGGAAATCGAATGATTCTTCTCCAAAAAGTCGGCAGGCGCTTTTTAGCAAGTACTGGGTGCCAGTTTTGTTAACCTCTGAGAGGAGGGTCTGGAAACCTTTGTGAACATCTCTACCGTTGTTCAAACCAAGTACCTAGGAATAGAATAAATAGACTATTGAACACGGTCATTATCTCCCCTTCTGCACACAAACCCAGCTAAGGGATGACAATGTGACATGTTCCTATAGTACAAGGAGTCCAGGGTGATTGTCTCAGTAGGTTTACAAGCCAGCATGTTTGTCATCTGCAGCTGTGATGGGGCTGCCCAGTGCTTTGGAGGACATTGGCAGCGTTTGTGGCCTCTACCCACTAGATGTCAGTAGCACCTCTCTGCTCTGAGAACAAAAGCACTGAGCCCTTAGGATGTGTCTCTGGGGAAGCAAAAATGCCCTCTTTGGGTGAGGGTCCTTGGTCTGCAGGAATCATCCATCCTAGTAAGGCATCATGTGATAACCCAGGATCGATGCACAGCATAGAAATTAGACAACAGTAGAACAAGTCCCAGTGCCTTTATCAATGGCTTCTCAGTCAGCCCCTCTTGTCAGCCACATTCAGAGAGTCCGGTTTGATCGCATGCTCACTCAGCCCCTGTCCAGCTGGATTTGGTGAGCTCCCATTAGAAAACGCACACTGTCTCAGTGGGTGGACCAACCCCTCGCGGTCCTGACTTCCTTGCTCATCTTCTCCCTCCTTCTGCTCTTCAACTGGATCTTGGGAGCTCAGTCCATTGCTCTGATGAAGGTCTCTGTCTCTATCTCTATCTGTAGCCACTAGCTTTTGGGGACCCTAGTCTATTTGGATGCAAAGCTTCCTAGGTCTAGATGCTGTGGGGAGGGCCTCAAACTTCCCTCAGGGCAGAGTTCCCTGCCCTCTCTTAAGTAGGGAGGAGGGGGGGTTGGGGGAGTGGAGGGAAATTGGAGGAGGGGAAGAAATGTAAATTTTTGAATGGAAAAAAATAAATATTAAAAAAAAGAAATTAGACAACAGGAGTGAATCTAGTAACCAGGGAATACAAGAATAAAACAGCAGAAATAAAAAGGAAGAAGCTTTCAAAATTTCTTATTTTCCAAATCCAATTGTGATTTACATATCAAACCAAAGTGAGTGTATGACTCCGACCAAATCTCACTCTCAAGATTTCTTCCCCAGTGACTTCAGTACTGCAGAAGATCATCCACACACGATCATGCTAGTGGCCAAGTGATATCCACATGGTGACTTATGTGATGCTTTTCTACATGGTTGAAAGTACATCTCCAAACTATCAGGATTGTGTCATTTGTAGATAATGCGGATTGTGTGTTCCCTCTAAATGATTCCCAAAGAACTAATTCCATACTTATGTTCATTTTCCTCGACTTTTGTATAATCATACCTGCAAAGTCACCCATTCCACAAAAGCTTACTTACACGGCTGCATGACTCTTTAAAACAGAATGCTTCAAAAACTAGAACGATAACAAAGACAGGGTGCATCATGTTCCTTTGTGTGGGTCAGGACTTTAATTACCATTTTCTGCAAGATGTGAATTTACCAGAATGCTTGATCACTTTTATCCAGATAAAGGAATTTAACACTCAATGTCTCCTGTAAACTGTGGAGATGACTGGTTCCACATGACCACCTTGCTCCTGTGCTGGTCCATATATGAAACACTACAGAGTCTCCCCTCCACCATCAGCCACATGACCGCCTTGCTCCTGTGCTGGTCCATATATGAAACACTACAGAGTCTCCCCTCCACCATCAGCCACTGACTTCTACCAGCTGGCTGAGGATACAGAAAGAACCCCTGATGTAGGGAGCCAAAACCAACCTGCTGTTTGTCTCCCATGCACCCCTTCCTGCAACTTCCAGTAAGCATACCTGGGACATTTGGGCTGCAGTGTTTCCTTTGGCTCCCAAGTAGACCATGGCCAGGGCAGAGGAGACACTCAGGGGACAGAAAAACAGGTTTCGTGACTTGTCTTCTTCACCCAATACTTTCAAGAGGCTGATGGCAAAAGAGCCATTGGCTTCACAGAGGTCACCCATTTGAGAGGTCTAGACTGAAAACACAGAACAGAGGTACATCAACAGAGGATTTCTGTAGTCACATGGACACCAGGGCCTCCTGCAGGGGACACTAGGCATATCAGATAAAATATCAGTCTGTACCTCAAAGATACCCAGTCCTACCCCTAAACCCTGTAAATGTTATTTTATTATATTACTTAGCAGTAAGTACATTACTGTGGTATTTAATTAAGGATTTTAGACATATACACTAACCTACAGTATTAAGGAAAGTGTAATAAACTTGCAAGTGCTCTTAAAACAGAAAGAAGTAGGAAGGTCAGGGTAAGAAACAGAGATGCAGGCAGAGGTCCCTGTGATGGCAGGCCACCAATGTGGCCACCTCAAGAAGTTGGTAAAAGAAAACAAATCCAAAATTCCCCCTGGGGGCCTTGGTGAGAGCAGGGTACCAGGCTCTTCTGTACAACTGCTGAATTTGGGCCTCTAGGACTGGGAGATGATGAATATGTGTCCTATGCAGTCATAAGCCTGTAAGAAAATTGAAGGGTTAGTGGCCTAAGAGCCTCAGGTGGACAGGGAAGCTGACTTGACTGACCACACCTGTGGAAGCCTTTGTTGAGGAGATCCACACACCAAACCTGGTGGCATCACCACTTCCAGACATGCAGACAGAATCTTCTATCACCAAAGTTTCTGCTTTCCATCTGATAAAACCCTAACCTCCGCTGCTACATTCACACACACAGTTTCATTTCCGCAGAAAGATAGCAGCACTTCAGCTGTTCTAATTAAAGAACTTCTGGTCCTGAAGATGTCCATCTTCTTCCATTCATTTCCACACTGCCTCCATCAATGCTTGTCTAACAAAAATAGTATACAACCAATATGAAATCAAAATCAAATATCCCCCCCTGCATATATACAAATGTCACCAATGTTCATGTGGCTCATGAACATAGGACTCTCCGAAAAAGGGGCTCAGACAACCTCCAAAATTGTTTAATCCCTCCCTCTAACAGTAAGTCCCTCGTTAAGTAGCCTTTGGGGTACACTTCCAGCCACTGTTCTCAGCATTGCCCCTTTAACCCCAATAAAATGAGGTTAATACAGGAATTGCCTCAAGGAGGGAGGGACTGGAAGGCTGAGCAGGATGTGAATGACCCTTCGGAAATCCACTGAGTCATTAGAGACTGGAACTCCTGGATTCCAGAGCCTGTCATTCCTAGTCATCACACACAAACAAAACAAGAGAATACTGCTATTTCCTCTTTCAGTTTGATGTCTTTAATATAATTATTTTAAAAATTTCTAAGAATAATAACTAATTTTCTGCAGATGCACAGTGTACTTCTGTTACTATGAAAAGTAAAAACTGGAAGGATAAAAATTTACCAGTTTTGGAGGCTCTGTTTAGGATAGTATACCCTGAAATGTGGACTGTTGAAGATGAAAAATTTATGCGAATCAGTGTGACTCCAAAAAGATACAATATTTCCCACAAGATCTATTGAGACTAGTGTGGCAACCTGCAAAGAGGGTGTGTGGGGAGAGGGTTTATTTCACATGAAATCCAAACCTAGGAGCAATGACTTTGGATCTGTCCTGGCCAGAATGCCTTTCCCTCAGCTTCACTAAAAAGAAATAAAGCTAAACTTGGCCAAATATGCAAAGATTTCATCCTGCTTAGAGCCCTGACTTCTTCCTCCCAAAGCTTTAACTTTAGAAACCTTGTATTTATTAAGATCTTCGCCCTTTGAAATGTAAATTAATTGCCTCCAACCAATTTTATACCCATGCATGCCCAAGAACCCCAAAGCCATCATTGAAATGTGGCTACCCAGTTGAGCCCTATTAACCTGGCTCTGGAAATAGTAACACCCCAATCTAGGTCTGGCCTAGCAGCACAGTTCTGTTGTCTCACTTACTCGGGAAACTGAGACAAACATAATTATCACAAGTTCAATGACAATCTTGGCTACAGATGAAGTTTAATACCAGCCAAGACTATTCAGAGATATGCTTTCTCAAATTGTAAGTAAAAAGAGGGTTTGACTTCAAAACCCTTCCCCCAAAGCACATCCAGCACCACAAATAAACAAACAGCAAGAAAATAAGAGTCCAACTTAAGCATGACTCTTGTTTCAAGTGATAAAAGTAATATTACTTATATCATTATTATCATTGTGATTAATCCTTCATTATTAATCATTGTGATTGTACCAAAATGTCACATGATCATTATTAGTAGTTGCTTTTATTAGTTATTATAATCTTAAATTATTGTCTTTCACAATAATTTTATATTTATTGTGTGTATTTCTATTAAACTTTATGATAGCCCTGGCTAGTAAGTTTTAGAAGATTTAAATCTCACCAAGTTAGTCACTATGGCCCTACATGCTGTGGGATAATGCTCTTGTACATTCTAAAGATTTGTCACTCGTATTGGTTTAATAAAATGCTGATTGGCACGTAGCCAGGCAGGAAGTATAGGCAGAGCAACCAAGCTAGGAGAATTTTGGGAAAAGGAAAGGCAGAGACACAGTCACCAGTCAGATGTGAGGAAGCAAGATGAAAATGCCTTACTGGGAAAAAGTACCAAGCCACATAGGTAAAAACTGTGGATTAATTTAAGTTGTAAGAGCTAGTTAATAATAAGTCTGAGCTAAGAGGCCAAACAGTTAGTACTTAATATAAGCCTTTGTGTATTTATTTGGGACTTAATGACTATAGGATTGGGTGGGACAGAAACTTCTCTCTACACCTACAAACTGTTTGTTTGTTTTTTTTAATATGCTATCTTTTCTCCCATATGCACATATAATTCTAACTGGAACTTTTAAACCCCACAAGAAGATTATGTTCTAATTTGGAAAATTAACAACAACAACAGCAACAAAAACAATATGGAAAACACTAGAAACTTTACCTAGAGCTTATGGCCATGCACATGTTCATTTCCCTGTATAGACAGATCATGAACTCAGAACGTCACATACAGTAGCTTTGCACTCATACTTTATTGAGGTCCAAGGACTTGATGGTCACTTGTATCTCTCAGACACAATAAAAAGTGGGGAACTTATGGCTCAGACAGGGGAATTTTGCTCAAGTTTTTGTATAAACTCCCCCCATCCAGGCAGGTTTTAAGAGAAGGCATCTATTATAGAGCAAAATTTGAAGTTCTTCTGGGTCACCATATTATAAAACCTCTCCAGGACATCAAAGAGTACAGGCATCAGGTAACATGGCATGCCTTGGGCAAGCCCCAGTAGAGCAGGATCCACCTCGTCTCCAGGCAACATTTGCCCTCACAGCCTCACCTTGCACTTGACATTTCAGAAGATAGAGGCCTAAACAAATTGCACAAATTTCATCAACCAGAAGGTGGCACCAAAGAAACTCTAAGAAAAGGAAAATAGAGTCTGATAAATCATGACCAAATTCTGATTTGATCCTACCTTAGGATAAAACCTTGGGGTGTGTGCATATGTGTGTGTGTGTGTGAGTGTGAGGTGCATGTTTCACCTTGTCTGAACAGGCCAACAGAATAAACTAAACTACTGCATGAAACACAGCTACTTTACATGTAATTGCTCCTAATTGCAAACTCCTAATTCTGGTTCCTTTCACGCCTCCTTCCTTCATCTCACTTCCTTGACCCCATTCCTTTTTAGCACCTAGGTAGTAGGCAACAGCATACCACAGTTTGGTGAGCACATGATCACACACACATGTAAATGCGCTCACATGCACACACCCACTGGCATGTGTAAACACACTTGCATGCACATGTGTGCACACGCGCACACACACACATACACACGTAAAGCATGGTCCTACTTACTACAAAAGTTAATCCAGAACAGGAGCTACTTGAAAATATGACTCTGTCCTTGTTTTCTTGTCTCAATCTTAGTTACACAAGAAGCTTTTGAGAAAGTTGGAAGGTCAAGCAAAATGGACTTTGCCTAGTAAATCTAAAGTGAAATTATTTTTAGTAAAATACTAAATAATACCTTTAGGGTTCATTCTGCAACTAGATTGGCACATAAATGAATTAGTATTCAGTTAATTTTCATTTTTACAAGTGAAGAAATAAGAACAAGGACAATTAAGCACTGTCCAGAGGATTCACAGGAGAAGTGACACCCTGGAAACCAAGTCCCCTGCTTCTGAGTGTGTGACACCATTCTTTTGCTGGGAGTATGAAACACTTCATTTCTCCACAATCTCCCAAATGCAAACATTCAGAGAGCATTTGTGCTGTCATCTCCTTTCATGTTTGTCAGAACACAACAAAAGAACGACCCATGGGGAACAATGCCCCAGGAACTGTAAGAGAGGCTCCAGAAGAAAATGAAGAGGGCCTTTTTACCTCAAGAGCAGTTTTCCCCTGGATTGTTCTTGGATGTGATTTCTTGGCTCCTCAGTTAAATATTTACATTTCATTTATAGGGCATGTTAATTCTTGGTGGATGTCTGAACGTAGCTATACGACCCAATCTGATGGTAGGACACGCTGACTGCCGTCTTCAGTGTACTCTGAATCTAGATACAGCCTCTGCCTTGCTTTCCTGGTTTCCCAGATATAATCTATAGTGCATGACAGGTAACTGTGTTTCAATTGGTCTGTCTTGAGAAAGTTCTGTTAATATTTAGTGTGTGCTTGCTGGCATTTATTTACATTTTTTCTGATCATGCTTACTGAACAACCTCCCTCGAATCGTTGCTTTCTTTGTTGCATTCATGTATAAAAGTATACTCTTATACATGATATGCACATAATTAAACTTGTCTCTATTAGACTATAGTCTGCCCGATTATTTCCAATCCTCAGATCCCATGTCTCAGACACAGATCTGCAAGGGTCAACAAAAATCTACAAATGTCAGGAGAGGAGAAGAGAAAAAAATATTTGTCAAATCCCTGACCACAGAAACACTGAAATGCCTGGTCTCTGAAGCAGATAATTTGTCAAGGTTTCTGTGCCAAGGAATCCCACCAGTAGTGGAGCTGATTTCTAATAGAATCCCATGTAGTCATCTCAAAGAAGCTGCCTCTGAAAACGTGAGCAGGAATTCTGGAGGGGATACTAAGGGGGAATTCCAGTCTGAGAAACTGGCAGGCACAAAAAAAAAAAAAAAAAAAAAAAAAAAAAAAAAAAAAAAAAAGTAGGCAGATCATGTTTGTGTGGCGTTCTGGGGACTGGTCTGTTTGGAATCCTGTGAGACACCAGGGGGAGATAGGATGGGTCTCTTTTGCTGAATTGATGAGTCTAAACATCAGCTAGGGGCTAGAAGCCAAACACTTCTAACAAAGTGTTATATGTAGATATCAGGCCTTAGGAAAATGACACAGCTCACTATTTGGTATATAAAGAGGCTAGGGAGTCTGTGATTAGGCCACTATCGTGGACCATTGACTGTTGATATAGATGAGACCCTGACTGGAGAAGTAGGTATTTTCAGGTAGAGTGGTTGTTGCAAATTAGGAAAGAGGGAGGAAGCAAGAATCAGTGTAAAGCTCCCTGCAAAATGCATATTTAGGTCAAGAGGCATAGGACGTGCCTATGAAGAACTAGCTTGGAATGGGGAAGGTGTTCCATTTGAGAAGTGTGGGAGCTATCAAGTCATCCGAAGCTGTAAGGTGGCAGCCACTGCAGTTTGGAAATGTAGTAGGGCAAAAAACAGAAAACATTCCAGAGCAAGCATTAGAGGCTTTGGACGTCCTGACTCCAGCCTTTGTTAACAGGTGAAATTTTCAAAGAGAAATCCACCTTATTCTAGGGGATGTCCAATATTTGAAGGTTGTGTATAAAAGGGAGGGAGGGAAAGAGGGAGGGAGGGAGGGAGAGAGAAAGGGAGAAAATAAAATGAAATCGTGACCTCAGAAATTTGCTGATTAAGAGAACCTGGAGGATATGTCTGCGTGGTCCACCATCCCAGCATAGGTGGACACACAGTCTTGACATGGGACAAAAAGCTCTCCGAGGCAGTCTGGGCCTGCAATGCACAGCTGTAGGGCAGGTGCCTGAGAGCTGAAGAGAATCTAGAAAGTGGGGAGCTCAGCTGAAGAACATTACACAGGCAGGGGTAATGCGGCGGCGGGGGGAGGGGGGATGAAGCAGCTTTGTTTTATGTTGACAAGAAGCAGTCAATGAAAGAAAGATAAAGGGAAGGTAAGAAAATATTGGTGGAGAGGACAGTCCAGTGGAAACCTGTGTGAGGTGAGAGAGAGGAAGGAGAAGGGTATTGGCAGTAAATGAGGAACAGAGGGGACTTTTCTTTTCCACCCAGCGTGGGATGAGCCCAACACCCCAAACTAGCTCGAGGCTCCACGAAAATTCCTGGCTCCTAGCAGGTCACTCCCTAGCATTTTTTTTTTTTCTGCACCCGCAGCTTATTCTTTCGCGAATGTAAAAGCTCCAGCGCCCGCTGCCAGGCATCAAAGCCCAAGATTTGGGGTCGCAGCAGTGTCAGAAGCCTCTGCGTGCCCGGGAAACACGTCCATCCGGAAGCAGGCGCGGGACCCAGAATGCGCCTGCGCTCTGCTAGCCTCGCCGAAGCGGGCTGCCCAGGCTTAGACCCAGGTGACCCTGCAGCCCCTCTGGAGCCCCTACCTGCTGGTCGGCGTCCTCGCCAGCTCCCAGGCTCTTGCCTTTCCTTTGGCGGGATCTGCCTTCTCCCGCGGGGCCTCTCCCTCCCGGCTCCGCAGAGCAGTTGTCTGTTCTGGGAACCTGGGGGTGTGAGAGCCTCCCACAGCTCCTACCTTACTGATTAACTGCGGCTGCAGCTTCTTCTAGTCCTGCTTTGTGGACAATTAAAGTCCGCCTTGATCCGGGGCAAGTCTCCCTCGGGTGACTCAGAGCATAATGAACAGGCCCCAACAGTCTGACTCACGCTACCCAGAGTGGCACATGGGAGGGGACTGGCCAAGCAGCCTCTTCCAGGGCTGCAGGGCTGTCTACTGACACCAGTACCTGGATTTGAGGACAAAGCTAGGGTTTAGTAGCCCAGGACAGTGTGGATGACTTTGCCCCGTTTCAGGACTAGTTTGTTTTCCCAGGTCGCTATGTGTTACATTTGTTTTATGTGTATGAAAGAACAGCTTTGAAAGTTGAAATTTAACTTTGAAAATTAACCAGAGGCAAAGCCAGGGATGGCAGCTATTGCTGGGACATACTGGACTGTTTTGCTTAGCAACCTAGCTTTTGGCTTGCATCCTCAAAGCTGATCACATGATGATATGTTGACTGTTATACAAATATACACATGCTATACAAATGCCATAAAACACACAAACTCTTTAAAAAGCTTTACAACTAGGAATAAACATGTTTGTACTGCAAAAAAATTATGTACTTTGTTTTGTGTGTGTTTTTGTTTGATGTTTTGACAGGGATTTGAAGATTTGCTTTAATTTTGATTCATTACTAACTGGATTGTTGGCTGTCCTAAAGAAAACATATTTCAGGAAATGAGATGTTTAGAATGTAATGCAAGCTTTCTTTACCAAACCTTTACCCTTAATTTTTAGCTCATCTGTTTTGGTATGAAACACTGAAAATCTGAACACTTTGTACTGCATTGTGCTCCTATTTGGAAGACCATTATGAGCTTAGAAAGTCTCATTTCCAGGCCTCTGAGACTTGTCTTTTCCAGCCTTCAGAGCATGTGATGTCATGTTAGAGTCAGAGAATCTGGGAATAATCCACCACAGAAGACCTGGTTCAAGTAAGCCAAAAATGTATTTAGAAAAAATGGTATCAAGGAGGTGACAGGGTTCAAACTCCAGACTGGGTCCTGATGCAGGGGCAGCAGCCAGTTTTAAAGGGGAAAACCACAAAAAGACAGTTCCAGAGTCCCATTCAGTTATAATGTAATAGGAAAAGAAGAGTTTGGGAACTTTCCACGGTGACACTCTTTCAGCCTTTTAGGGAGTTCTGTAGTTAGGTGATTCAGATTGGCTCTGGAACTACCAATCAGAAGGGGGTGGAACGTTTGTGGCTTACACCTCTGTGAGGGTTTAGGGAGAGGGGCTGCTGCCCAGCCTCAGGAAATTGTGGGTAGCAGCTCAGGGAAGAATGGCAGACAGAGACAAAATGGAGTTCCTACTGCTTATAGGATCTAAAAATCAAAGTCTATTTTTACTTGGTCCAAGACTTGAGAGGGGCTCCAGCGTGTTATAAAGCTGCCTAGTGGCTTCTTAAGAGGTTAGGGTGTAGAGTGAAGGTCCTGAGGCGGGCTGGTGCAGAGCAGAGGTGGGAGCCCCTTGGAAGGAGAGGCCTCCTAGTCATGCTTGAGAGTGAGCCGCTTAAAGAGGTACTCGCCCAGAGATTCCTGGGGCCCAGTAGCCAACCTGTGGAGGTTGGTAAGGTGGTTGCCCATCTTCTTGATGACCTTCACCTCCTTATCCAGGAAGTGGTTTTCAAGGAAGTCACAGAGATGAGGATCTGTGCAGGCAGAGCCCAGGGAATGAAGATCCAAGAGGGCCTGGTTCAAGTTCTTCTCCAAGGCCAGGGCAGCTTCCATGGCCTCCTGGGTTTTAGCCCACTCATCTTGAGATGGCTTCTGCACATCCTGAAAGAGTGCACGGCCTCTCTGATCATTCTGCAACTTGAGGAGATGCTCGGCGCCCTCGCGCTTCTCCTCGGCCAATTCGCGGAAAAAGTGGCCTACACTCTCCAGAGCCATGTCATCCCGGTCGAGAGGTAGGTGTAGGAGGCCCGCAGGTGCAGGTTGACCAGGCCATTCATGGCAGCCTCCACTTCGGTGGGATAATTCTGACGAATCTGGGAGGTCATGGTTGAGATGCAGTCTGGAGCTACCCGCAAAGAGACGGTGCTGGCTGGTCCTGGGAGCTGAAGGTGGCGAGGTAATGGTCCTGGAGGCTGTGGCTGCAGATGAGGAGCGGTGGAAGCTAACAAAGGGAGGCCCCGGTCTGTTCCGTCCAAACACTGTTGAAGCAAGACACAGATCCACGGGATCTCTGAGGGCTGCTGCCTGAAGCAATGAGTTTTATTGGAGATACGTACAGAAATATTGGTTTTTTTTCGCTAGTTTTATGTCAACATGACACAGCTAGATTATTGGAGTGTGGGGAATGTTAGAAATATTTTTCTAACGAGAGCTCTCTGCTGATGCAAAATCCCAATCAAGCCAAATCAAAACAAGCCAAATTAAGAATTATCCAGGTTAAATGGGAGTTCTGTACTCTCTGGTAGCACCGAGTGGCCATGAATGCCACCACCAGGAGGAAGGAAAAGAGACCAAGTATTCTTCTTTGGGAGTCCATTTAAATACTGTGGGAGTGGTCCTGACCTCCCCACCAGGAAAAGGTCAGGACTTGGCCTGCTGGGATTTGGAGTCCAGACCAATATAACTCTCAGGCCTGGGGGCTGGGATTGCTCCGAGTGTCTGGGGCCTGCTCCCAACTTAATAGGGAACTTCAAGAAAATGCCTCCATAATATCAGGAAGGCAAGCCTGTAGTCCTGTGTTTTATAAGAGAGTCAGATGAAGAGGTCACTGGGAGCAAATTACTAAGCATCACCCCTCCAAAGCCTATGTATCAGCTCTTGCCTCCAGGTTCCATCTCTACTTGAGCTCCTGCCCTGACTTCCTTTAGTGATGGACTACCATGTGGAGGCATGAGTCAAATGAAGTCTTTGCTCCCCAATTTGTTTATGGTCGTTATGTTCATCATAGCAGTAGTAACTCAGGACAGTTGGTAAGAGGTTACTTACAGAATCAGAGGTGAGTCAAAGACCAAAGCTCAGCCAGTGTGGGTGACAGCTCACAAAAACTGGAAACTTGGGGCACACTGGTAAGTATTCAGGCAGTTCAGCAGATTACAGAGTGTCCTTTCCAGTGGCTCAGTTTGTATAAGCCTTTTCCACACAGCTCCGCTGGTCTCTGCTTCCAAGTAACTCAGCTTGAATGAGAGATTTCCCAGCAGTCCTTATTGCTTTGTGGAGTTGTGGAGGGAGAAGTCTCTTGATTTTGGTCAGTTTCAGGGACTTTCTGAAGCTATTTTGAGGTATTTACCTCCTGAGCTTAATGAGCTTCATGAAGGATGGAAAATTTCACCTCCTCATTGAACAACCTGTCACTTTCCCTCATGCTAGCACCTTACAGTGTCTTCCCCGTCTCCATGTCATCAAATCTGTACCAGATGATCAAGCAGTACTTCTGAGGTCCACTCCTAGCATCACAGTGAACACACAGGGCCGTTGTAGAGCTGAGGGCAGTGAACCCATGAAGGCTTAAGTCACAAACAATGCCACAGCACTTTGGAATTATGATTAATAGGGTGGTATTTATTTAAAGGGGAAAAAACTTACAGATCACCGTCAGCCCTCTGCGCAACCAGGAAGGGAGTCTAGTCGCCAGCAGAGCAGGAAGTGAAGAGAGAGAGGAGAGAGAAGTGGCTGCTTTTTTAAAGGGAGAGAGACCACGCCCCAATGGGCTGGTATCTCAGCGGCTATAGGCTGGAGGAGCGGAAGGACCTCCCGCAACAAACCCAGGTCTCAGTTGGACCTGAAATGAAGACTATATGCCCATTACAGACTATCTCCTACGAACCACACACTGCTGTCACGTCTACTTCTTCTCCTGGGCCTTCCTCTTTGTATGTGACCTTGGACAAATACATACCTTAAATGGTATTTTAGAGAAGTCATCCCTGACTGTTTTAAAGGTGTCTACTACCTCATATCACAGAGGATGTCTTCCATGCCATAATTTTCAGAGTTGGAGTTGGCTAAGCTGTGTCTGTCCTCTGTTGGTATCCTTCGGCTCATGTGTTTTTAAAGCAAACATTTGTGCTCATTTGTCTTTTTTATAAGAAGACTGAACATAATTCATTGGCACTGCTCTCTGAGCATGAACACAAGCATGTAGTTGCGATCATTTCCTGCTCTCAAATGGTGATAGAGAGATAAAAGAGACAACTTCAGTGTTATCACTGAGATGGAGGTCATCATGGCACCTTGGAGAAGGGGCATCAAAATGGAACAGATACAATGGACAGTGAAAGAAAGCTTCCTAAAGGGAACATGGGCCACACAAAAGGCATAGGTGGTCCTTATGGAAATGAAGATAAAGAAGTGGGCACAATCCAAATTATGAGTAGTTTCTGACCCCACACAATGCTTTTTGAATTTTTGAAAGATCCATGATCAGATTTGTAATTTAGATCAAACTTGGGATAGATGATCTAGGGACCTAGGGAAGAGACCTGAGAGTATGTAAACACCATTGATGAGATACAAAGAGAGCACTAGAAAGGCCCAAAGGTTTGGAGAGGAATCAAACTGTCAGTTGCCAAAGGATAATGTGCATTCAAGTTAAGATTGTATGATTTCTTTTACATTTTAGTTAACTTAGTTATTTTATGTGTATGTATTTTATGCGTCTGGCCTATGTGTTACATCATACCTGGGAGAAGAGAGAGGGCTGTCAGATATCTCAGGACTAGAGTTACAGATTATTGTGAACCACAGGTAGGTTCTGGGAACTGAACCTGGGTGTTCTTAAAGAACCGCAGATACTCTTAGTAAGAGTGTTTGTTTGTGTTTGTTTGTTTTTTGGTCAAACCTGACTACCTGAGTTCAGTTCCCAGAACCCATATGGTAGGAGGCGATACCTAATTCTTGCAGGTTGTCCTCTAAATGCCACACAGGCAATATGATAGAGCAGGGAGAGAGCAACACAGCAAGCACAAATGAAAGAGGTGTGTTTTGGAATATCTGATCACACTGTGACACCCCAAGACTGTTAATAAAGTTAACTTTTATCAGGGGGCAGAGTTAATGACTAGATGATCAGAATTAAGCACAAAGATTTTGGAGGACCCAGGATATGATAGAGTCACAGAAACTAGTAGGTGGGGGGGGTGAAGAAAGTTCAGAGAGAGGGTCAACTGATTGTTCCTCCTCTCCTTTCTTGATCTATCTGGTTTTCACTCAATATTTGACTCCTAAGTTTTTATTAGTAGTACAAAAACTTAGATAAATGTTTCAGAGAGGAGCAGTAAAAATAAAGTCAAATTAAAACTGCCCTCAATGTAATGATTATAATTGACAACTCTAATACACTTGACAGCTTTATCCTAAGAATTACCCTTCTTCTCAAGTTTGTATGCATTTTAATTAACCTAGATAGATCATATTCTGTATTATAAAACAGATACTAGCAAATTAAAATAACACATATTATATGATTTTCACTTCAGACCACAGAATAATCCAACCAGAAATCAGCAAGGGGAAGATAAATAGTAGTGAAACTCTCCATCTGGAGACAACACAGCCAACGTGATTGAAGCTGTGACTACTGACACCGAACCTCTCTCCTCCAAGGTCTGTTGTCCCATAAATTGTGTAGTAAAATCTTTACTTCAGACAGAAATTTCTGTTATGGGGATGCCGGTCATAAATGGTGTCATATAGAAGTATTGAACAGTAAACTAGTGGGTTGAGGAACTAAACATCTAATTTCATTTAAACTTATTTGCATTTTCATCAAGTATATTGAAGTTGTAATCAACACATGGCTATTTTTTTAACATAGACATTGGCCAACTCTATAAAAAGTTCAAACTATATTTGCTCAAAATATTCTAGGAAATTATGATATTAATGAACACACAAATTAGGTCACATAAAAAGGGAAAATTAGTAGAAATCGCATGAATTGAAACAACTAATTTGTTGGTTATTGTCATGTGAAATACTGATATAAATTCATGTGTTTGCATCCTTGTGCAGAGATGGTGGTGCTGCTTTAGAAGACTGGGGGACCTTCAGGAAGTAGGCTTTGTCTACCTGGAGGATGCGGGTCACTGGGCAGGGGTTGGGAGGTGTGGGCAGGCTTTGACAGAGAGCCAGAACCCTCAACCAGCATCAGTCCTCGGACCTTCAGTGTCTGACCCATAGAGATATGAACAAGTAGCCTTGTTCCGCCGCCATTATGTTTACCCTACCACGATAGACAGTACCTTTCCAAAATAGCAGCAGTGAGAAACCTGCTCATCCTGCACTGTGGAACACCTTTTGATCTTTCTCCTAAACTGCATATAGCTAAACATTTGATTCCTTTATTCAGAATTGTTTTTTTTTATACTATGTGATTTTATACTTCTCTTTCTATATAGTATTCAGGGGAAACTTGAAGTATTAAAAAAAATCCAGAGGCAGTGAATGACCTCAGAAAAACTGTTTTCCAAACAAGACATGGCAGAAGCTGTGAATTCACAGTCATCATGACGCCATGCACAAGATTTGCACATGCACAAGCCAAGCAAAATCCTCACATGGAGGATGGAAGTAGACCTGACACCCCACTCCTAGCTGGGGAATTATTGACATTTAAAAGATGCAATGAGAGTCAGTTTTCTTAAATGATGTAAGATCTGGTGGGTTGTCTTCCCCCCCCCCACTCCCACGAATATTAGTCTGGCAATAGACACTGGATTTGTTGTGGAACAATAAAAAGAGAAAGATTCAAACTTGGGTGGATAGGGAGCTGAGGGTGGGAGTCTAGGAAGAGGAGTGAATATCATCAAAAGACATTGAGTGAAATCCTTAATGAATTAACACATTTTTTCCTGGAAAGAAGTCAACAAAAGCAGTGCCAAAAGACATTGAGTGAAATCCTTAATGAATTAACACATTTTTTCCTGGAAAGAAGACAACAAAAGCAGTGCCAAAGAAACACAGTCAGCCAAAAGAAAACAAAATAATTCCAATGCCTAGAAACCAATTAAAATAAAAATATGCAAGTGTTAAAATTCACAAAATAATTGCATAATCTGCAAAGTAGTGACTAAAAATAGTGGTTCTGACCACTTTCTTGTTTTGGCTGATTCACAGGCAGTTGTTCTAGCTCTGTGTTTTTCCAGAAACAGTTAGCCCTCTGGACAGTATTTGGTGTTTGGCAGAGAAAACTGAACTGGGAGCTTGGTGAGCTCCTTAAAGGCCTGCCTGAATGGAGGCCCATTTGTGGGAACTGGCAAGTCACGTTCTTTCCAGTCCCCGCCATGTTGTTTTCAATGATTCCCAGTGAAAATCAAATGTGACTAACAATGCTGAAGTCACAAGACTTTTCTCCAAAGAGACTGCCGACAATTATAAACAAACCCTGAGTTCCCCGTTTGTTCACGTCAGCAAGAAGCAAATGGAAACCTTTATGAACTCAATGAGCCTGTTCAAACATGAAGGAGAACCCTTTGTAGTATGAAAACTTTTAATAGCACCATATTTAACATTGGCACCAGCAGAATTTTGGAAGAGCCACATCCAAATCTTAAAAGCTACCCCATCTCCCATCTTAGAAGTCACCCTGAGGTTCTCTGAAATTGCTTCCTGACAGAAACAAAAATTCTACAAATATTAGTACAAATGGGAATGATTTTTCCCAGCCCCACGCTAAATAAATTGAATCATTAATACTTGTTGTTGGTAGACGTTTCCTTGCAGAAATGGCTCTCAACCATAACTCATGTCTTCTTACACACTGTGTGTGGAGTAGTGTTTTGGTAAATTGGCACAATCTGAAGTCATTTTCGAAAAGAAAACACCAGTTTATAAAATACCCCACCAAACTGGCCTGCAGGCAAGTCTGTGGGTGAATTTTCTTAATTAGTGATTGATGTGAGAGGGCTCAGGCCATTACATGTGTGATGCCATCCTTGGGCTGTAGTCCTGAGTTACATGAGAAAGCAAACTGAGGAAGTCATGAGGAACAAGACAGGAAGCAGCTTGGCTACACCATAGCTCCTCTGTAGCTTCTGTTTCGGTTCCTGGATCAAGGGTTCTGCCCTGCTTGAGCTCCTGAACATCCCTCAGTAACAGAATGTGGCCTGAGAGTTGTAAAGCTGTAATAAACTCTTCTGTCCTTGGTGATGATGTTTTAACACAGCAGTAGGAACCCAAGACAAGACTCATAATGCTCGTAATATCAAGACCAAATTTCTCTCTCCACCCCTGGGGATCTCACCAGCTTTGAGTTCTGAGCTAGAGAATGCAGAATTGGCACTTGTCAGACATAGCTCTTACAAAACAGAAGAGCTTCCACTTTCAGTGACTCATAATTCAGTTATCAAGGTGAATTCAAAGAAGTTCAAACTGTCCTAAGAAGGGCCACATAGAGGGTCTTAGTGGGATGGAAAGGCTTCTTTGCTCCTTGTAGAAGGACTTAGCACTTAGGCTTCCTTGGACCTCAACATCCCAGCTTCTAGCTACACCACCCACAAGTGAGCTTCTGGCCACCAAAAATGGGCAAAAAAAATTGTTCCATGCTCTATTTTGTCCACTCCCAATCCTAATCTCTCTGACACTAGCAAATATACAAGGATAAGTCCCTTGAGGAGTGTAAAGGACTGTCTTAATTAGTAAATCCACAGCAGCATTGAATGTATGGAAATATCTTTAGACATCTGGGACATCTGGGCAATAGTGTTTTACTTTGCCAGCATGAGGACCATTGCCCGCTGCAAAGGAGGTACTCAGGAGTAAAGAAAATATGGTTTTGATTTGTCTTCACCCTCCTTTTTTCAAAGACTTCCAGCAGAACTTCCATGATAGTAAACCTGAAGCCACACATTTTAAGAAAATATTGTGCAAATATAGGTTTACATTCCCACTGAAATTTTGTTCTGGCTGATACTCTTGTTTCTTCGAGTAAATAAGTATACATGAAGAATTACATTTCTTTGTTGAGACTGGAGTGTGTTACATAATGTGTTTTTAATACTAATTCTAGAAAAACTAATATTGTTTCTGGCATAATCCATTTTAAACAAAGGGACTAGCAGGACCCATATACGATGTTTGTTTGCATACACAATCTGGGAAGATTGTTCACATGATTATGTCTTCAGAGTAGAATTAGAATGAAATATTAGTTTTCTTATTTCACTGTATTCTTTCCTTTTGACATAAAATTGTACTCATTACTTAATATATTGGAAACAATCCAGTGTAATAAACTAAAGCACAAAATTGAGCAAAAGATTCAAAAAATTTTATGATCTTGAAAACATAAAGCATTACTGTAAAACATGATAAATCAAACCACAGAAGAACATATATAAAAAGCTTGCAGTTAACTTTAGTTCTTCAATTCTCCCTTAAGAAAATATATGCATGTAGCTAAGCACAAACCAGAGAATGTGTTCCCGAGAACCCTCTACCCTCTGCCTCCCTCATATTCAGACTTCCTCTTTGTCCACCACTGCTTGCTCTCAGAGGGTGTGCTAGCTAATGTAGATCATCGGCTTTATTGGATTGGCAATCACCTGTAGGTTTGTTAAGTTGGGAGTGTAGATCCCTTGCATCTATCCCAACCTCCAGGCCTGAGAGTTTGTATTGGACTGGACTCCAAATCCCAGCAGGCCAGGTCCTGACCCCTCCCTGGGTGAGAGGTCAGGACCACTCCCAAGAGAATTTAAATGAATTCCCAAAAGAGGAACACTTGGTCTCTTTTTCTTCCTCCCAGTGGTTGCATTTGTGTAGCTTCCTGGTTCCCCCTCAGGATCACCCGAGAGCGCATTAATTTGGCTTGTTTTGATTAGTCTTGATTGGGATTTTGCATTGGTAGAGCGCTCATGTTAGGAAAATATTTCTAACATCTTGCAGGTCCCATCGAGCTAGGGCAGGCCCTTTCCATGTGGCAGGCCCTTTCCATGTGGCAGGCCCTGTGTTGAGAGCTCACTAGTCTACAATCTGAGTTCTCCACGCCATGCTAAAATCAGCTCCTAGGCAACAGCAGCTGCCTCTTGGTGAGTCCCTTTTCTTGTCTATGCTATAGGGTTTTTGGGGGACCCATTCATACTTATTTTTGTCCTTTTTTGAATTCCTGTTGAAGTCACGGTCTGTGCCAGGGGTTCGAGTCCCAGCAGCTGCTGGTCAGACTGGTGGGGCTAGCCTTGGCTGAGGTGGAAATCTGTTTGTTTGGGGACACCAGGCATTTGATTTCCAAGGCCCCATTGGACCTAAGAGCCATTTTGGCAGACACGCTGGAGTGGACTTAGGTCACGTGGTTGGGCATAGACTCTAAAATGTGTACTTGCAGTTCAAACCAGATCTGCTCTCTCCCCTTGGATGATGCCTCTGAAAAAAATCTCTTTAAACTGGGCTTGACCAACACAATTTGTCCTGAAACTCAAATTTCCCTATGCTCTAAGATTTGGCCTCAATACGACCTTGACAATGGGACGTGTTGGCCACCAGAGGGAAGCCTTGAGCTTACCATCCTCCGGGACCTAGAAAATTTTTGTCACCATAAGGACAAATAGACCAAGCTTACATATGTCCATGGTTTTGGGATCTGCGCTCTGCCCTCCTACCTTAGTAGCCAGTGTCTCACAGCACCTTGCTGCTGCCAGAGAACCTGGCCCCTCCCCCACTCCCTCAAGCCCACACTACCCTACCCCCTCCCTTGGTTCAAGGTCAACTTCCACCTAACCCAACTTCCCCTCCCTCTCTTACCTCAACTCCCTACCCTTGGACCCCCTCTGTGCACAGGGCTAGCCCCTCCTAATTTTCTCCATGTTCCCTTTTCTCTTCCAAATCTCTCTCAGACAGAAAACCGGCTAGGTTCCTTTTCTACTAATCCTTCTGCTTATCCATTTTACCTCTTAGTCAGTACCAGATATTAGGAAAGAGTTAAGAAAGGTTGAGGAGGTCCCCAAACCCCTATACGGAAATTGGTGAAAAATGGCCTTTAAAGTTTTTAATGCCCAAGAGAAATAAGCTGAGTCTTCCCGACAGACAAAGCTACAACAATCTGTAGGCCCAGGCCTTAGCAGCTGCCCTAAAGTCCTAGGAATGGGAACAAGGGAAGCCAACCACAAGGCTCTATCTTGATAGAGCCCAGCCTAAGTCAGCCTCACAAACTGTTTCAAGTGTGTCCTTAAATGGTCACATGGCACGATATTGCACTGTCTCCTTCAAGGTGATGCCCTATCTGCCAGCAACCTGGACACTGGAAATCACAATGCCCCGTGCGGGCTTGTCCTCTATGCCAAGCCACAGAGGTCCGGTCTCACCAACACCGGCAAGTGAAACTGTGCCAGCCTTTAAACTTCTCAGCCTTCTTTGACACTGCCCAGACTTGGTTTAATAGTAACCCTATCCAAGCCTAAGGTGAAGCTGCAGGTAGCAGGTAAATATTCTCACTCTGGCCTTAAGTTTCCCTCACCAATTTCAGCTATGGGGGTAGATGGGACCCATTCCTCCCAACTTAAAACTTTGCCAGTGCCTTGCATTCTTGCAGGACAATTTTTTTCTCTCATTCTTTCTTAGTGATACCTGCTTGCCCAGCACCTTCACTGGGTGGAGATATACTTAGCCACTTCCCCAAAGCTTTGTTCTGCTTCCTGGAGCCCTTTTTGACCCCACCCATCTCTGAGATCATATTTTACAGGCTTATTCCTCCCGCCGGATGTGTGCCCAGGACAACCCACAAGGGGCTCTCTACATACGTCAGTCTCTGCATCAGCTTCGCGGACACCAACCGGGCGAAGATTGGCAGGTTGATTTCACTCATATGCCTATTCATAAAAAATTCTGTTATCTGTTAACACCTGTGGATGTTTTTACAGGATGGATAGAAGCGTTTCCAGTCTCCAGGGAAACAACAGATGTGGTGGCTCAGGGTCATGAAGCTCTTGTCAGAAGCTCTCAACATTTCCTGGACGATGGGACTCATCAAACAACAACTAACCAAACTCTCCATTAAACTCAGGTTATCTTGGCCCTCTCTTCTCCCCATTGCCCTGACTTGCCTCGGGGCCACCCCACGTTCCCCTATCGGCCTGAGCCCTTGTGAGTTGCTTTACGGCAACCTTTTTTCCTTAACCATCACCTCCCAGTTCAAACTTTTCCACTGGTGGGGTACCTACCTTATCTCTCCATTTTAAGGTCTCTTCTCCATTTACACGCTGGCAGTTGTCTTCCTGCCACCATACCACTGGGTCCTGATGCCCCTAAACCTACCCCACTCTCCCCAGAGGTCAGAGTACTCCTCAAACAGTTCATTCCTAGGTCTCTCGAACCTTGATGGACAGGACCTCACATGGTAATCCTCACCACCCCCTTGGCTGCCAAGCTCTTGGGACACCCATGCTGGTACCATCTCTCCAGGTTCAAGCGGGCCCCTACTCAAGACACTCAGTCTGTCCAGCAGACAGGACCTTCCACCCTCCGGTTTTCCAGGATGCCACAATGAAGGGCCTATCTGCTGCTCATTCTGGCACACTCATCTTTGGTGATAACAATTTTTTTCTTAGACACCTGCCTTATCACCTCCCCCAAGGAACAGATGCCTGCCATCTCCAGGATGACAGTACATGGGATGCCTCTACAGCCACACCTTTCACTGAATGAAGACACCTAGCTGTCCCCTTCCCCATATTGCCCTGTGCCCACAGGAAGTAGCCAGATTTGAGTCTATGCCCCTTTTTCCAAAGAGAGCCTAAAGGTTTGTCATAATTATCACTCCAATTTTCTGTCACCCCTATATCCAAAGAGTCTGGAATGTTATGTTGGGAGTGTAAACCCCAGCCCCTTGCATCTATCCCAGCCTCCAGGCCTGAGAGTTTGTATTGGTCTGGACTCCACGTCTCAGCAAACCAGGTCTTGACCCCTCCCTAGCGGGGAAGTCAGGACCACTCCCAAGAGTATTTAAATGAACTCCCAAAAGAAGAACACATGGTCTCTTTTCCTTCCTCCCAGTAGTCGCATTTGTGTGGCTTCCTGGTTCCCCCTAGGGATCACCTGCACAGAGCTCCCATTAAACCTGGATATTTCTTAATTTGGGTTGTTTTGATTTGTTTTGATTGGGATTTTGCTTTGGCAGAGAGCTCACATTAGGAAGTATTCCTAACATTAATAAAGCATATCTTGGAGTGTATCCACGAGATAATTTCCAGAGATGATTACTTAAGAGGGAAAAACCTGTTATTATAAATTAAGAAGGAGAATAGGGAGGAAGCCAAGTTGGGAAAAAGGTAGCTAAGTCATATATACATTCTCTCTGTCTCTATCTCTCTATCCCTTCCTCCTGCCTCCCTCCTTTCTGCCTACTATACTGCCAGCTGTTGTATTCTACCATACTCTCTTCCCCGCCACAATGAACTGAGTCTTCTGCAATTCTTCCATTCCACATATGTCTGACTTGCCATGGTTTCTTGCAGATGTTTGTCATAGAGATGAGAAACTAACACACAATTGTGTGTATTACAACCAACATTGTATATTCATTTCAAGGTGGACATGCCCAAATATCACTAACTGAATGGGTTAAAAAGATTTCTTTCTCATGGTTCAGGAAGTCAGTCATCAGAACCAGAATGTTAACAAGACTGAATTCTTCTTGAGTCTTTGAGAGTCGATCCTGGCTTCATGCTGTTATTTGAAATCAATGGCATTTCTTGACACATAGAGGGATCACTCTAGCCTCAGAATCTTTCCTTGCCTTCTTCTTTGTATGTTTCCTTACCTTACACAGACATTAGTCTTGGATTACAGCTTCACATTAAATCCAGAGCAATCTCAAGCTCCTTGACTAATGAAATCTGCAAACTCTCTTTCTGGACATAGTGGCATTGTAAGGGTCCATGTGAACATGAGTTCTGGAGAACATATTGAGACCAGCATACATGGGCTATAAGTGCATGACTAGTTCTATTTCTAGATTACAAATATCTAAAGGTCAGAGAGCTCATAGGTCTCAGTAGAACCTGCCATACTGGTCATTTGACAGTAGACCTAGCTACCCAAACAGAATCCAGATCAATAATACAACTAAAGCACCCAGAATAAAATAAGGCAATAGTGTCTTGATGTCTGGAAAAATAAAAAATCATATGACATTGTAGAGATATTAGTGTCTTTAAATATAACTGCTATAGGTTGGGGGAACTGGCTTAGTTGGTAAGGAACTTGCCATGCATATATAAGAAACTAAGTTCTGATTCCAGAACTGATTTAAAAAAAAAAAAAACATACACGGGGCAAGTATGTGCAGTCACCAAGACAGCTGAATGAAAGGTAGAGACAGGCAAATCCCTGGCGTATTTGTGGAACATCCTGGCCAGCCAGCAAGAGATCCTGTTTCAAACAAAGGGGAAAAGATGTTTGATGGCCTCTTAGCCTCCACATATTTGCCGCACAGACATAAAAAGGAGAGAGAGAGAGAGAGAGAGAGAGAGAGAGAGGGGATAGCTGTTCTAAATATCTAACTCTATTTACTGAGAACCTTTGAAGTAAAAAGTTTGAACTCATAATGTCCCCTCTGGAGTCGTAAGTCACAAGCAATGCCACACCAGTTGGGAATTATGATTAATAAGATGGTATTTATTTAAA